>NC_089581.1:3000759-3144420 GCF_019320115.1 Miscanthus floridulus | reverse complement strand
GTCGCCATTGAAGATTCGAAGTGGGTCCGAGGTTGCGCTGAAAGCTTAAATTTTTTTGGACAGCGGCTGTGGTGTTGAACGGTGCTGACCTAGGAGGAAGAAGGAGCTTGTGGTCAATTTCAGAATAAAACAACTTTTATCCCGAAATTGAGGGGGCATATGTTAACACTGGATTTTGGTCGACTTTGGAGGATGACAGGTGGACCCACATGCGGGAAGAAGAATATTTGGCAAACAAAATGAGCGGTCGGCTAAATGCTTGTGCAGTCGGTTACTTCAGAAGGTGGTGACTCCATTCGGGAAAGCAGAAGATGGCAGGCAAAGCCGATCGAAAAGATGAAAGTTGTAATAATAAAGGACTCTAAGAGTTTAGGGCAAGGAATCATAGTTTCCAAGTTTGTTTAAGAGTTCCTTTGTAAATTGTAGTCTTTTAGGACTCGTGTTTTGTCTAGGGTATAAATATGGACCCTCGACCATTGTAATAGGGGTTCACAACCAAATCAATACAACCGACCCTGTGCCAACTTTCGAGTCCCTTTGTCGTGTTGTCGAGTTCTTCGAGAGGAGTCATCGATCCGTCGACCTCCGTAAGTTCCGACAACATTGTTATCATGTTTAGTATCATGCGGTGGATTTAGACGTGAGGCAAGTAGTCTTGTTTGTTTTCAACGATCGTGCGGCGGATCTTTGCTTGACAATCAAGAAGTCTTTGCTTATGCTTTGTTTATGAGTAGATATCGTGCGGCAGGCGTTTGCTCAATATGCTTAGTGAAAGCAAGACAGTTACCGGCTCTATTAGATATGACAAAATCTAAATAGATTCATTAAGTTATCCTGTGTTGCATGTTTTAAATATTTTATATATTTGTAACACACTTCTGCCCAATCTAGATTGATATTGTTCGGCCCTCTCTTATGGTTTTATTTGTGCTTCAATGATCATTACTTTCATATTACCTTTGCAAATAGATAACATGCTCATAATGGCTGAATTATTTTAATCTAGATTGTCACATGTTGTGGGTTCATGCATGTTAATTACGTTTAACCTTTGACAAAACTAGGTGTCGTGCGGCAGATGCAGGTTTTAGATTAGTTTAATCGTGTTTATTTGCATGTTCCTTCTTCATGGACCCCAACTCGGCTGGACTATTGAGCTTGGTTATGCATTAACTCATAATTAATTTCACTTGTTCAAACATGTCTTCCCATGCACATGCATTCGGCAATCGGATCTTCACGTGTGTTCATCTTACGATTAGCTGAATGGTTTATAAACTTGTTGGCAAACAGCTTTCTATAGCTATATGTCGTTGTAAGTGGCTTCAGGGCCATATATATGGAACTGTCTGGTCTCACTCGATATGTTCCGGTTTGGCATTTAATTGTTTTATCCCTTGTTAGTTTTTTCTGGTCAAACTGACTGGCATGTTTCTGGATCACGAAGCACCCAGGGACCCGATTGAAGCCACGCTTTCTGGCTTGCTGTGTGTGAGGCATAGTGTGTCACATTTTGTGTCAACACTTATCCAACTTCCAACCTTAAGGAGATCAATGGAAAAAGTTTGTGCAACTTCTGTCAAGGAGATTAGAGATATCCCGGTAGTCTATGAATTTCTGGATGTTTTTCCTAGAGATTTACCCGGTCTACCACCAGATAGGGATATATAGTTTAACATAGAGTTAAAACCTAGAACAGCTCCGATCTCTCAGAGAGCTTATAGGATGCCTCCTAAGGAATTAGCCGAGTTGAAGACTCAGTTGCAAGAGTTGATTGATAAGGGGTTTATTCAGCCTAGTTCCTCACCTTGGGGATGTCCTGCAATTTTTGTGAAAAAGAAAGATGAGACCCTAAGGTTGTGTGTTGACTATCGTCCATTGAATGAAGTAACCATTAAGAATAAATATCCCTTACCTTGGATAGACTTGCTTTTTGATCAACTGGCTGGAGCCAAAGTTTTCTCCAAGATTGATTTGAGGTCAGGTTACCACCAAATCAAAATTAAGCCCGAAGATATTCCCAAAACGGCATTTACCACAAGATATGGGTTATATGAATACTTGGTAATGTCTTTTGGTTTGATGAATGCCCTAGCTCATTTCATGTATCTAATGAATTCAGTATTCATGCCTGAGCTAGATCAGTTTGTAGTGGTCTTCATTGATGACATCTTAGTATATTCTAAGAATAAGAAAGAACATACGGAACACCTCAAAATTGTTCTGACCCGCTTGAGAGAACATCAGCTTTATGCCAAGTTCAGTAAGTGTGACTTTTGGCTAAAGGAAGTATAGTTTTTAGGACATGTGTTGTCAGCTGAAGGAGTTGTTGTGGATCCAAGCAAAGTTAAGGATATACTAGATTGGAAACCACCAACCACTGTTCATTAGGTTCGGAGTTTTCTTGGAATGGCGGGTTATTACCGTCGTTTTATTCTAGATTTCTCTAGAGTGTCCAAGTCCATCACTAGGTTGTTGAAGAACTAAGTCAAGTTTGTCTAGTCATCTAATTGTGAAGAGGCTTTCCAGACTTTGAAGAGATTGTTAACCACTGCACCAGTATTAGCACAACTAGATATTGATAAGTCGTTTGACATTTATTGTGATGCTTCTGGTATTAGTATTGGATGTGTATTGATGCAAGAAGGCCGAGTCATTGCCTATGCTTCCAGACAACTTAAGCAACATGAAGAACATTGTCCAACTCATGATTTGGAGTTAGTAGCAGTTGTCCATGCTTTGAAGATTTGGCGGCATTACCTGCTTGATAATACTTGCCATATGTATATAGATCACAAGAGTTTAAAGTATATCTTTACTCAATCAGAATTGAACATGCGATAAAGAAGATGGTTAGAATTGATTAAAGATTCTGACTTGGAAGTACATTACCATCCTGGTAAGGCAAATGTGATTGCAGATGCTCTCAGTCATAAGAGTCATTGCAATTGTCTGACAGTAAAAACAATGGATTTGACTTTATGCCAAGAGATGGAAAAGTTGAGTATAGAGGTAATTCAACAAGGTAGTTTGACCAATATAACTGTTGGATCAACTATTCGAGACTAGATTATTGCCACTCAAAAAGAAAACAAGGGTATAGCCCCTATCAAAGAAAGAGTCTAGAATGAAAAAGTGGAATGCTTCAAAATAGATGATGAAGGTGTGCTATGGTTCAATAATCGTCTTGTGGTACCAAAGGTTCCTGAGTTGCGATAGTTAATTCTTGAAGAGGCATATGCTACTAGGTTATCTATTAATCTGGGAAGTAATAAGATGTACCATGACTTGAAACATAAATTTTGGTGGACCAAAATGAAGATAGAGATTTCCCGGTATATAGCCAAGTGTGATACTTGTCAAAAAGTGAAAGCTATACATTTGAGGTCTGCTGGAGAGTTACAGTCATTGCCTATTCCAGCTTGGAAGTGGGAGGATATTAGTATGGATTTTATTATTGGTCTACCCAAGACATCTAAAGGCTTTAATTCAATATGGGTTATTGTAGATCGACTAACTAAGTCAGCATATTTTCTTCCAGTCACGAGTACATACCCCACTATCCAATATGCTAAGATGTATTTAGCACGAATCATGAGCCTACATGGAATACCAAAGACCATAGTGTCAGATAGGGGTACACAGTTTGTCTCCAACTTTTGGAAACAATTGCATGCTTCGTTAGGTACCAAACTCCTACATAGTATAGCTTATCACCCCCAGACTGATGGTCAGACTAAAAAGGTCAATCAAGTACTTGAAGATATGTTGAGATGTTGTGTTCTTAACTATTCCAATAAGTGGGATGAATGTTTGCCTTTAGCTGAGTTCTCAAACAACAATAGTTATCAGGAGAACATTAGAATGGCTCTATTTGAAGCACTCTATGGTCGTAGATGCAGAACATCACTGAATTGGTCTGAACCCGGGGAAAGATGGTTCTTTGGAGTTGACCTTGTGAAAGAAACAGAAGAGAAGGTTAGACAGATACAAAGTAATTTGAAGGTAGCTTAGTCTCGACAAAAGAGTTATGCAGATAAACGACGTAGATCATTGGTGTTTAACAAGGGAGATTTTGTATATCTGAAGGTACCACCAATGAAGGGAGTTACCCATTTCGGTGTTAAAGGCAAGTTGGCACCTTGTTATATTGGACCATTTCAAATTTTGGAAAGGTATGGAAAGGTGGCATATCACTTGAAGTTACCAGAACATCTTTCAGTTGTGCACGATGTGTTCCATGTTTCTCAATTAAAGAAGTGTCTCCGAGTGCCTGAGCAGAATATTGAGGTTGAAGGAGTGGAACTTGAACCTAATTTGACCTATTCTGAATATCCTATTCGAGTTCTGGATCAGAAAGACCGTGTCACATGAAGGAGAACAATCAAGTTCTACAAGATACAATGGAATCAATATTCCGAAGAAGAAGCTACTTGGGAATCTGAAGATTACTTGCTAGAAAAGTTTCCGGAGTTTCTTGCGTCAATATAGAGTAATGTTAGTTGAGCTCGGTCGTTACAAATCATGTTTTGTAAAGAGACCTTAGCTGTTTTATGGACATGTTTTTTATATGTTCGCTCGACACATTTCCTTTTCCATTACTTACCCTTAGACTTTAAATCTTGGGACGAGATTTCTTTTAGGGGGAAGGATTGTAACACCTTGGGTGTTTTAAGTACTAAAACCTGCCATGTCATCATATGCATTGCAAAGCAGTTGGAATTAGTGAAAACTTGGATATGCATTCACTAAAACAAGTTTACTTTTATGTTATATGTGTTGACTTGGATGGTTGGATCAATTTCAAAACAATTGTGTTGGATTGGATTTCCGAAAACACTTATTTCAATATTTAAACTCTACCCTGAAAACCAAATTCAAAATATAAGCACATTTTGGGGTTGAGTCTAAAAGCAAAAGTGTAGAGCTTGTCAAGTTGTACAAAGTTTGTTTTTGGAGTTTTCAAAGTTGTTATGTAAAATTTGAAGTAATTTGAAAAGGCGAAATGTACTTAAAGTGTCCCCTTTTGATTTTAAACTTGCATTTCAAAATGTAGACTGAATTAGAGTATGGTTATTAAAGCAAAGTTGTAGAACTTTGAATTTGGAACAACTTTTATTTTTGGAGATTTTTGAGTTACCATACAAATTTGGGAGTAATTTAAGAATTTAAAACAAGTGGTAATTCAGTAATTAGTTGAAACAGTGCCATCGGGTAGCTGTCACCGCCGGCGACCTTCTTTGGTGTTCCAGGCGCGCCCGTGGCCTTCTCCGGCTTCGCGCTGGCACGAGCAAGCTGCTGCGTGTCATCTCCTCGCTTCCTGGCCGCTCTACAAAGCTTGTGTCGTCGCCGTTCTTCTCTTTTCCTCTCCTCTGTTTTTCCCGACGCCGCCGCCATAGCTCCGTCGAGCTCGCGCCGACGCCGTAGCGCCATTCCAGTCGCCACAAAACTATCATAGCTCTGCTTGTTCCTTGCGCACCAAGCCAACCAGCCCTAGTCGCTTGACTTTGCTAGGAAACGCCAGTTGCTGGCTTTCTTCCTCGCGGCCGGCAATACCACCGTCGAGTGAGCGCCGTCGTGGATAGCGCTCTACGGTGAGCCTTTGTCCTTGCAAAGTGTGGTTCCAGCTTCACCTTGTTCCTATGGTGCTTTGTACATTGTTGCTTGATCAATTTGTCCACCGTAGCCACTGGATCATCGCCGTCGACGTTGCTCACGCCGCCACGGCTGCTGTGATCATCGACCCACTTTTCTGTTGCTCCTTCGGCTCGGCCTTTGACTCCAATGCGTTCGAGGTGAGCTCCTAGTGCTTCCTGTATCTTTCAATTAACCACTACCGGCCTTGTTTCACTGGCGTAGCGCAGCCACGCCGTCATGGCCGCCATGGCCGACGTCAAGCTCGAACCTCGCCATGACTAGTCTCGTTAGTGCTACCAATCGACGCGCTGTGAAGTGGGGAACGTAGTAGTGCATTGGCCGTGGTCGGAGACCTCACCTGCGGCAAGAAATCGCCGGTCAAAGTATGGTCGTCGTTGATGAGCGTGGGAGGTAGACGCTGACATGTGGGACCCCGTTGTCAGCGACTCTGTGTTTGAAAATGGATTTTTCTATTTTGTAGAATTGAATGAATAGGACTGTGGTTTGTTATTTTTGTGTACAATTATTTAGAGCTCCAAAAATTATGAAAATTTTTGTGTGACCTCTCTGTGATGTATAATATTTAGGAAAAATATGAAATGTTGTTTTTTAGAAGTTTTGAATGTGTAATTAATAAATGAGTTTCCATAATTTTTATATGCTTAAATAATTATCCAAAAATTATGAAAATTGTTTTGCCACTTAGTTATCATGTGATGAACCTTTACAAAAATTTTGAGCTCAATTGGAACAAGTTGATTTATTTCATAATTTTGAATTAAATAATTAATTCATAAAAGCAAATAGTAACCTTTAATGATTTATGTTTTGTTTGAATTTTTGGATTGAGTGATGACCTTGGGTCATTAGTTGGTAATGATCCTTGGCAATTGAAATAAGTGTTATGAAAAAGGTTTAGTTAGTTTTAACTTGTAACTGTACCGCGAAGGAAAGTTGTATTCAAGCTATTAATTTTTGCATCCATTGTCAAGCATCATGTTAAACATGGCATTGTTACTACGTGTAGTGAACAAAAGTGAGCACGTGGTAGTTAATCAAGTTGAGGAGGAGGTTAATCCATCTGTTGAGGTCGGATTTGATATCAGTGGGACGACTTCGGAACCTAACTTTTCCGCCAATCAAGGCAAGCCCCGGATGCATTTAAACCTACCTTGTGTTTTACAAATTTATATTGCTTTTGCTTTTCAATACTGCCTTAAGTGATTAGGAGTGAGTGAAAACCTAATTGGTGCATTACCAACCTTGTTTTTCCATATCTACCTTATTACCAGTTTTACTTCATAAATGCCTAGTTATGCTTAGCCATGCTTAGACCGATAAAAGTCGGGTGATTACCTGTCACCTGTGAGTTTAAATGGATCTTTGGTTACATTTGGTTACTTAAGTTATCATGTGATATGAGCATGTGGAGTAATAAATCTAGACCGGGCGGACTCGGTGTATGAGAGCCACAAGACATGGATATCTTCTGAGCGGGTTCTTTCCACCTGTGTTGATTGAGACTCGTCCATTGTTGAACTGCATGAGGTGAGACCTTGTAGTACTAACCACATACTCCGGTAAGCCTTAACTTGGCGATTCTATTACGAGAATGGCTACTCGCGCACTGGGAGTGGAGAGATGGTGGAGTACTATATTTTCGGGTGGCGCAGACCCGTTCTTGTTTTAGAGGACCTACATATGTCATATGGTCTGGAATCCCTAGCTAGGTTTAATCGGTTCGAATCGTCGTTGCTCCTCGGTTATGGAGATTCAACTCACTGTTCATCATCGTAGTTTAATAAATGGAACTTGAGTAAGGTTTGAGAAAGTGTTGGATACGAAGTTTCATGATCTCAATACGGATCATGTCAGCTTTGTATATGATCTTTTTGATGATAAAAATGTTGATATAAAGAATCTTGCTAGAGAGCTTTTACGTAAAAAAACTTTGATTATTGCTAAAGCCATACCTTGAATCCCTAAGCCTGCATTCCTGAGTCTTCTTAGTTTTATTTTGGTTAAGTTTTGTTGAGTACTTTTGTATTCAGGGTTCGTTGACCCTTGTTGCTGGTGAGCCTCATGAGCAGGTCTATTTTGGACTATGCTGCATGACTGTTGTTCGATCCGATGACGACAAGTAATTGTGTGGTCCTTGGGTAGGGCAGTTTAATTATGTGTTTTGTATTATGTTAATAATGCCACTCCACCACTACTATGGTTTGTAATAATTATCGAACTTAGTTTGTAAGATTTGAAACTACTGTTTTGTAAACTAAGTTATTGTAAGACTTCTGCTATTTTACTCTGATGTAGATATTTGAATAAATGTTGTAATACTACAATGACTCTATAATGGGATCATGCTCAAAAATCATGGATGATTCGGGGTTCCTCGAGGACACCCGACAGACTTCTTAAGTTATCAGGAACATATGCATAGTCAGTAGAGGTCATTGGACAGTGACAGGTGCATGTGGGCCCTATAATTTAGGAGGTTCTGCCACACTTAAAAATCTATTTCTTAAAACTATGGCCTCCTTTTCTAACCCTAGCAAAACATATGCAAAAGATAAACTATCTAATTGTGCAACTATGGTTTAGCTAGTGTGTTGCTATCTCTACCGCAAATGGAGTAATGTAATCAATGTAAATGCAGAAGCTAAAGAGCAAGGTAGAGATATACAAACTCCCATCGACGACTCTGGTATTTTTACCGAGGTATCGAGAAGCATGCAAGCTTTCCCCTAGTCCTCGTTAGAGCCCCTTGCAAGGAATCTCTCGCAAGGGCCAAGCTCCTAGTCAGGTAACTCTATGGATAGCCTCAGGCCTTCCCCACACGCAAGTGGGTCTCCAATGTACCTTCCAGCAAGCCTCTCCCAGATGCTCCCCGCCGTCTTTATTATCAAGCTTTTGGTCGAACTACCGTGGGCCTTGTTCCCTCCGGTACACGGTGGCGACCACACCACAAACGCGGTTGGTGTGATCTCACAAGACTACAACCCCTCCAATATACAACAATGGTGCTCGCAAGCACTGAGTGGTAAGAGGTATGCAAACCTCACTAAACACTAGGCCTAAACCTAGGGCAAGCGCATAAGCGATGGTCTAATCAATCTAAGCACTTCGCAAAACACCTACGTAAATCACCTAATGAATCACTAAGCACTATGCAAGTGGAGATCACTAAAATGGTGTATCAACACCCTTGATATGTTTCCTTAGCTTCACACACCCCAAATGGTTGGTTGGGGGTTGTATTTATAAGTCCCACTGAGAAAGTAGTCGTTGGGGATGAAGTCCTGCTTTTCTGCTACTGACCAGATGCTAGAGTCATCCTGATCGGACGTGTCCAGTCGTCTCAACCGTTGGAGCCACAAACAACTGATCGGATGTTGCCAACATCGGGTCACTTGCCACCAGACATGTCCGGTCGCATTTTCGCCGCTCTTGAACCTCTTTGTACTCAATCGGATGTTGTTGTCCTGTGTCCGGTCAGTTTGCAGCCAGCATCCGGTCACTTGCTAAGTGTGTTGCTAGACTAATGAATAGTGCCATCGGTGCGTCCGGTCGATTCACTTGTTTAGCGTCTGATCGCTGCTATTGACGCCTGCTGTTGCTGAGCCACTAATCGAAGCGTCCGGTCACTTTCTTCCAATGTCTGGTCCAGCGTCTAATCATCTCTGTGAGCTTGTTTCTTCATGATCTTGCATACGGCTTGGTTCCTATCTTCATGCTTAGACTTTGCTTGATATCTTGGGTCTTCTCTTGTGCTCCTAAGTTCTTGCTTGAGGTATTGATCATCGAATCATAACATCGCCTTTGTCCAAGTCACGTCTTACATCCTTTTGAACTATAAAACAATCACTTGCAAATTCATTAGTCTAATTTGGTTGTGTTGGTCATCAAACACCAAAATCCAATGTAAATAGGCCTAGGGTCCATTTTCCTTATAGCCATGATAGGCCATACCAGAGGGTTCACATCAAGAACAACATCGGGCGTGCGGGTGTTGTTCCGTCTAACCCTCGTACGAATGATGATAGGCGCGTCAGCTCACCACGACATCCGCTAGAATGGGATGGAATGCCATGACCGATAGATGGTGCCTGCATGTGGTGCTAGTGACGAATAGGGCCACGATGTGGAGCTATCCCTGTTGACATCTATAGGGGGCATAGGATCCACATGAAGGAGAAGAAGGACCCAGCGATCCTAAAAGCTTTCCTCTCTCTCTCATTCTTCTCCTTTTCCTCTATTGTAACCCATGCTTTCTCTTGGCCTATAAAAGGGAAAGGAGGGCGTCCCCTGAAGAGGACCCCGATCGAACCCCAAACCGATCAGATCTAGATACACATAAGAGCAACAAATGAGCTCTTAGCACCCTTTCACTCCTTTCACCAGAGACATGGGACATGTCTCTCTCTCATCTATTTATAACCCCTACTACAAACTTTTAGTGCTAGTAACACGAGCAGCAGCGATGAACTAGACGTAGGGACTTTCTGCCCGAACCAGTATAAACCTCATGTCCTCTAAGCGCACCATCTGAGCTAGACGCATACTACTAGAAATTTACTCATCTATGATAACTCAAAACACCGACAGTTGGTGCACTAGGTAGGGGCGTTTTGCGCGTCTTGACATCTACACCAGGCCACAGATGGCTAATCACAAT
Organism: Miscanthus floridulus; assembly: GCF_019320115.1. Taxonomy (NCBI): domain Eukaryota; kingdom Viridiplantae; phylum Streptophyta; class Magnoliopsida; order Poales; family Poaceae; genus Miscanthus; species Miscanthus floridulus. Next base: position 3,134,105 of record NC_089581.1, on the reverse strand, counting down.
GTCAGCTAGGTCTCGGGCATGCATGTGAGCTTTAGGAACCTAGATTTCATCATCACGATGGAGGGAGAGTTGTTGCGGGCTCTTGTCATCGTCCAACCTGTCCACTCTACCTACCTCGATGCGATCATTGAGGCGCTTGAGGAGCTATAGCTGCATGCACCAGAGGCCCATGCCCTTGGGAGTGACCAACTCCTCGATTTTGACTATGGGAGGTTAGAGCACTAGCTTAGTGCCTTCCCTGGATCCCGACCGTCCTAGGAGAACCTATACCACCTCACCTTCTCGTTCGCTAATGTCATGATGCAGCTTATCAAGGGAGAGACACTCTCCCTAGAATACCTCATCCGGAGTGCCCCCGACAACGCTCCTATCCGGTCTCCGCAACACCATAGAGACTGTTGGCCACCTTATGACCGAATATGTTGTAGAGTCTTTCCACAACCTCCTTGCGGGAGAAACAGAGTCACCCTTGACTTTTGACTCTAGTAGGGGGAGCCATCACTCCTCTCATGAATGTTTCATGGCAGGTACCCCCGAGGGACAGGTCGAAAGCATCCATGAGGAAGAGGGTACCCCAACAAACGACCTCGATGATGAGATTAAGGGGGATGCAAGGGACCCACCTCACCTGTGGGTGGAGCAGCTGAACACCCAACGCCAAGAGCTCGAGGAAGCGTGACTCTAGCTCAAGCAGGAATGAGCAGAGCTTGAGCGAGAGATCGAACACCATGGATACAGTGGGCATGCGCATGCCATGGCCCGCAACATGAACCAGAGGATTATCGAGGATAATGAAGCGCTCTCACACTTCACCCGGGCAAGCCAGAACATTGTTGCTATGGCGGCCTTGCTCTAGGGGCTTCTAGAGCCCACGATGCTCGAGGATCATCGGGCCCATTATGAGATTTGCATGCTACTCGAGCGTGCAGCGGCGCAGCAGGCCAAGAGCTCGCTGTCTCGATGACGTGAGCTCAACACCAGCCAGCGCATGCCCTCAAAGCGACCCGACAAGGATGCATCAATCCACCAGGCGCCGCAAGGCGATAGGCCATGCACCATGGTCCCAATGCATGAGCGTCTTGCCTACAACCATGATGCACATGACACCCTCGATGCCCATAGGCGTGCCCATGGTGATGGGAGGGAGGGGGCTAGCCATGGCTACCACCCTCGTCGTGGCGAACGCTATGATAGTGGTGAGGACCAAAGCCCGAGCCCTAACCTGCTAGGACCTTAGGCCTTCGGCCGACACATCCTCAATGCCATATTCCCACCATGGTACCGACCACCAACCAACATCCCGAAATACTTTGGGGAAACAAACCCTAGATTGTGGCTCAAGGATTATCGGCTTGCTTGCCAAACCGGTGGAGCAGATAATGATGATTTTATTATCCACAACCTTGCATTGTTCCTGGCTGATTCGGTGTGAACGTGGTTGGAACACCTTCTGCCCAATAGAATCCAAGGTTGGGCGGACCTGAAAGAGATCTTTGTGGGAAACTTCTAGGGAACATACGCGTGCCTTGGGAACCTGTGGGATCTCAAAAGCTACCAATAAGAAGGCTGGGGAAACTCTTCGTGGGTACATCCAGCACTTCTCCCGGTAGTGCAACGAGCTGCCCAACGTCACCGATGCCGATGTCATAGGAGCCTTCATGTCTAGGACCACCTGTGAGTCCCTAGTCCACAAGCTAGGATGTAAGGGCCTGTGAACTACCAAGGAGCTGCTCAACATTGCCACCAGCCATGCCTTAGGCAAGGAGGTTGTAGGGGCAGTTTTTGACTGCCTCAAGGGCAAGGCAAAGTGGGATGGCCTTATAAGTGAGAGGAAGAGAGTTCGTATGCTTGTAAGTCTTGTTGCCCACGCTGGCTGGTACAGGAGGATGGTAGGCACCAACAACACTATTGGATATTGGTTGTATGTGGGAGGTTACATCGTCTTGTTTCGGGAATGGCAGATGTCGGCACCTGCATATACTGTTGATGCCCAGAGGCATGTGAGGAGTTTCACCATGTTCACTTGGTACGGTAAATCCTGGCGCCCATAACACTATCGATGCCTAGAGGCATGTGGGGAGCCTTACCGTATGGGAGTTAACGGCGCCCACAATACTATAGAGGAAAAAATGTCGACGCCTATAATACTATTTTATGTCAGGGTGGTTGCAGAGTACTATTCCTATAGGTGATAGGGTATGGTCCCTGGTATCATGGTTTGACTTAAGCACCTTATCTTGCTTTCTTTGTTCGTTCCCTGGTCCCTTCTAGGCGGGCATCCCCAGTCAATTAGTCCCAGTCAGCTCTGGTTGCGCTAGTCAGAGAAGAGCAGTGAGCAGGGTCTTTGCATACCTAGGTCGGAGACGCGGGGTCAGAGTCGATAAGCGGGCGTTGTTCCTCCTCGGCCTGACCTTCCGATCGATGATTGGACCACCGTTCTGGCCTATTATTTTAGAGACTTGGGCCACCCTATGAGTGCGCGCTGTCTGCTTGGGCCAAGCCTTTGTGGGGATGTCGGTCCGTGAGGGACCCTAGGTTTATAAACCCAACAAAGGTACTTATGGATGAAGGCAGCGGCCTCAACATCATGTATGGCAAAATGCTCGACGCCATGGGCATCAACCAATCGTGCATCTGACCGACCGGAGCGCCTTTGCATGGCATCGTGCCTAGAAAAGCAAGCCATGCCACTTGGGCAAATCAATCTGCCCGTGACCTTTGGGGATTCGACCAATTACAGGATGGAGACCCTTACCTTTGAGGTGGTCGGGTTCCACGGAACCTACCATGCCATCTTAGGACAACCATGCTATGCAAAGTTCATGGCTATCCCCAACTACACCCATCTAAAGCTAAAGATGTCGAGACCATGCGGGGTCATCACCATTGGCTCCTCCTTCCAGCATGCCTACGAGTGTGAGATCGAGTGCTGTGAACACGCCACGACAATCGTCGCCTCCAAAGAGCTTGCGACCATCAGGAAGTTGGTCGCCAAAGAAGCACTTGACCCCAAGCAATCGGCGGAGTCTTTTGAGCCTATAGAGGGCACCAAGGAGGCCCTCATATACCCTAGCGGCTCCAAGGGCAAGGTGGTGCACATTGGCACCACTCTTTCCTTCAAATAGGAAAGCATGCTCGTCGACTTCCTCCTCGCCAACAGAGACATATTTGCGTGGAAACCCTCAGACATGCCTAGTATTCCAATAGAATTCGCCAAGCATGCTTTGAAGATCAGTCCATGCTCCACATCGATGAATCAGCGCCTACGTCGCTTTGACGAGGGGAAGCGTAGGGCCATCGGCGAAGAGATTGCGAAGCTTTTGGCGGCTGGGTTCATCAAGGAAGTATACCACCCCAAGTGGTTAGCCAATCCCATTCTAGTATAAAAAAGAGTAGAAAATGAAGAATGTGTGTCGACTATATGGGTCTCAACAAAGCGTGTCTAAAGGATCTCATTCCTTTGCCACGCATAGACCAAGTAGTCGACTCAACCTCAGGGTGCGAAACCCTTTGCTTTCTTAATGCATACTATGAGTACTATCAAATCGCGATGAAAGAGTCCAACCAGATCATGGCATCTTTCATCACCCCATTTGGATCATTCTGCTATGTCACGATGTCGTTTAGTCTGAAAAACGCGAGGCTACGTACCAGCGTTGTATACTCAAATATTTCAGGGACCTCACTAGGTGAACCATTGAGGCCTACATGGATGACATCATGGTCAAATCCTAATAGGCTAACCAAGTCATAGCCGACCTAGAGTAGACCTTCATGAAACTTCGAGCAAACAACATTAAGCTCAACCCTAAGAAATACGTTTTGGGGTCCCGAGCCATGATCTCAACGACACAAGCCACGAGCGAGTTGGTCTCCTCCGACCACACCACCTCAAGGTCATCGCAGACCACTCTGAGGGCGGTGCTCCAGATACCGAGCTCGTCACTCTCCGCCTGAAGATTTTTCCACACCTCGGTGAGGTCCACGGCCATACCGGTAGAAATGCTCTCGGCCTCTAGCTTCTAGGTCGTCATGCTTTTGAGGTTGGCCTAGAGGGAGCTGACCTTCTGCTACACGTCATTGCGCTCTTGGCAGGCCTGGTCACACTCTCAGAAAGCCTGTTCATGCTCCTCGTGAGCTGCGTCGCATTCTGAGTGGAGCCTCTCTGTGGTTTAGATCAGTTCATCCCGCTCCTTGTGTAGCCGAGCGATCGTCGTGGCATCTAGGATCACCCTCTTCTCTAGGGCCATGAGCTTCTCCTCGTCCCCTAGCTTTAGATGCCTCTCCTTCTCAACTTTGCCTAGAAGGTCAAGGATTTGCTGGCGAGTCTAGCCGTCCTTCTGGAGCAACTCATCTACACCTTCCTGACCCTAGTGGTTTCTTCATCATCCTTCTGCGACCTTGCCGGTAGGATCTCGATTGCCTTCTCAGTGTTGTCAGCATCTCAATAGGCCTCGGCCACCCACGACTAAAGATTAGCCACCTCCTTGACGAGGGGAGTCAGCTCGACCACCCTCTGCTGGGTGACAATGAGCTAAGCTATCACCTCCCCATGTAGCTATGCCTCCTCAATAAGGTGGTCCTAGGTTTCCTTCTATTGTTGAAGGAACTGAGATTTCCCTAGCTACGAGCTATAATGGACTGTAAAAGACGATGGTCAGGACATAAAAAGTATATAAAGGAAGATAAGCACAAGAAGCAGGACCAAACAATACCTGGCCAGAGGGAACAACAATGTCGCGCAATGCACCCGTAGCGTGGTTTAGGGCTTCGAGCACGGACGCGATCCCTACGTTGAGGTTCTCCCTCTCCATGCTCTCTACGATGTCATTGAGGGTGAAAAGCATCAATGCCGGATCCTATGGATCCACCCACTAGAGCAGTGGCTCGCCCTGCACTGGCGAGCCGCTACCCACCGACCTTAGGCTAGGGATGACTCCCCGCTGGCTACAAGCACCACCAACCCCTCTCGCCATGACATCCCTGTCGGTACGCCCGCTCTAGCGATGGAAGGGATTAGCGGTGCGAACGCCAACCTCTCTCCTAGCACAACGACTCCTAGGGACCCCTCGGCTATGTCCCCCTCCATCCGACCCATGCGAGGCACCATCACTTGGGCCGCCGATGGCATGGGTTGCGCCTGTGCCTCAGGCACCGCTATGGTTGCACCCGACTATGACTCGTCTATCACGGCCGCTGCCACCTCCACCTGTGTTGCCAGGGTCATGACCAGCAACGTTGCGCCCACCATGGTCAGCGCCACTAGCGTGGTCGACAACCCTGTCTGCCCCGCCGTCAGTAGTGGTATTGCGGCCATCACTAGCTTCCCCACAACATCCAAGGGCGCCCCTTGAGCACCCATGTCCACCCATCTTGTCGAGGGCATGGGTGCCAACATGGGCAGCGCTCGACCGTCCAACAACACGGTGACACTAGCGCCACTCCCACCTGAAACAGGCGTGACACCAGTCGATGGATGCCACCTCGATAGGAGGGTGATGCTCTTCTTCAGCACCAGCGCCAAAGGATTTCACTGTCTACTGACGCTACAAGGGACAAAAACCATAAGTCATGATGAAATCCGACTAAAACATGAAAAAATAGAGGAACTAATAACTCACCTCAACATAGTAAGGCGGCAAATGCGTTTGGGGGGCGAACTCCTCGACCCTCGCTCCACCTCATCAGGATGAGGCTGTTTCGAGCCCGCCCCTGCTCCTGGGCAAAAGGGCTCACTCCCCTTGGCTCTTGAGGTGCAATGGTAGAGCCACCCACCTCCGTTGGCACCTTAGGCACAACGGTAGAGCCGTCTGCCTCTATTAGCTCCTGGGGCAAGCCGATGGTACGCCCCGCCTCTACTAGTTCCTAGGGGGCATCGATGGTACGATCTGCCTCCACTAGCTCTCCAGACATGCCCTTCCCTCTATGGAACGAGAAGGGTCCTGACGTCTGCAAGGATGAACCAATGCCTATCAGCGTATCCTTGTTCTCAAGGTTGTCCCACTCGATATTGTTAGCTACCATCTCTTCTCCCTCCATCACCTCATCATCGTCACTGTCATCATCGTCATCATCGTCGTCGGTGTCCTCCCCTTGTTCCCATGCCTATAGCTTCCACTGCTTCATCCTCTTCTTGTCCTCCTTCGTCTTCCTCAGCCGCTCACCCTCAGCGCGATTCGCCGTCCTCATAGCCAAATCCCTTGGTAGCGATGTTGGGTGGTCCATGAGGATGAGATCCCTCGGTTGGTCCCATCCCTCTCAAAGTTAGTGTCATAGGGTCAAGAAATCATTTGAAGAGAAGGCAAGAGAAAGGGAAACTTATAAAGACGACATAGCCTGGCTCCGGATGCATTAGAGGATGTCCTGGCATCGGGCAGATGAAGTCAAGGGCAGAACTTGCATCGTCCCACAAAGGCTCTATCACCTCCTTGATGCGTTGCGCGATCTCGGAGTTGGAGAGCATTCCCTTGGCGAGCGCCATTCTGTTTAACGATGCCTCGAGCGCCATTGCGTATAGCGGGAGCGCACGCATCATCAACGGCGCCACCCTCCTTGCATGGTAAGCCCTGATGACACCCGACCCCTTCAGGCCATTCTCCTTCAGGATGTGTATGACGGTGATATTGTCTCAGATCTTCTTCTTGTCCTTCTTTGGGACGCCCTACTTCCTCCACTGCTCTGGGGCCTCTTCGATTAGGCACCCAGTAAACTTTGATAGAGAGGCGGTGGCGTCATTCTTGAGGTAGAACCACTATGAGTGCCATCCCTTGTTGGACGTCAAGAGCCGCATGGACGGTTACTTGCTGACCCGATTGTTTTGAAGTTAGATGCCGGTGCACCCCATTGGCATGTGTAGCTCCTAGCTACCACTTTTCTCCCTCTTCTTTGGGAGGTTGATGATGAAGAAATCCCTCCACAAGTCGAAGTGGAGGCTGATCCTCAAGAATCCCTCATACAGCGCGATGAACGCTGCCATGTATTGGATCCCATTGGGATTGAGATGATACAACTCAATCTTGTAGTAGTGCAGCAGCCCCTAAAGGAATTTGTGGGCGGGGGTCGCAAGCCCATGCTCATGGAAGTAGGCGAACGACACCACATAGCCATCGAGCGGTGACTGCAAATCCTCATCGCTGGGTAGCAACCACTCCTCGGGTGAGGTCCGTGCGTAGAGAAGACCATGATGGATGAGGCCCTCCAAGCACTGGAAGGTGATGTTGGAATGGCTCCATGGATCCATTGGAGGTGGGGCGAATGGATGCGGGCTCAACGGTAGTGGGGACGCAGAGGTAGAAAACCTAAGCGATGGTGGCGGCGGCACGGCTATGGAGGCTAGGATGCAACGTATGGAACTCGGAGGGCTAACCCTTTGGTTTTATAGGGGCGTTGGGTGCGATGAAACCAATCGCCCATCTAGATCTCCGCGCCTACCACGACCTGTCATCACGTCTCACCATGAGGCGTATGCATGCAACCTATGCTCGTCCCCTTGGAAAACTCGCCGGACGTTTTGCCTCCCCGAACAGGCCACGACCCATCATAGGTAAGAGGGATATGGAGCTGAAAACACTCCTACGGCCCATCTAGGCCTAGAGAGTTCAAAGGTTGGCCCACCGATGGGTTCGACAACCGCTCCGGGCACCTTTAGAGTGAGGGGTGGAAAGGGATAGGCCCGCTAGTGGCTAGCACCTAGGCGCATGAACGCCACGAGCATCCCGGCCCATGTTCGAGTCTTGGTCAGATACGATCCATGGTTTTTCCTTGAAGAAAGGCAGAGAGCCCTCAGGACCGGTCGAACGGACCCAAGAACTGTATGGATTGACCGATGAGAATCTAGAGTCGGTCACTAGCTGTCCCAAGCTGGATCCCTATGAACCGGATGTTGGGGGCCCACTTAGACCAATCCATTAATAGCTCACCGAGCACCATGATTCGTCCATGGAGGAAAATCATGGCATGGCTTAGCCCCTCCATTTTTATCTGAAAAAACGCTTGAGTGAAGACGATCACAAAGATAAGCCGACCCTCAACTGGACCCTTTGAAAGGTCCTAATATGGCTAGAGGGGGGTGAATAGCCTATTTAAAATCTATAAATCAACTGGAGTAATTTGATTAGTACAACAAATAGTGAAATGCAAACTTGCTCTAGCTCTACAAGGGTTGCAAGCCACCTATCCAATAATTCTAGTTTTTATGATCACTAGACACATAATCCACTAGGTCACTACTCACTAAGATCTCTCACAATTACTACACTAAAGAGCTCCACTAGATAAAATTAATCCACAAAGCAAGCTCTCAATTCTAGCTACACTAAAGAGCTTGATATAGCTAGTTTGCGAGAATGTAAATGAGTAAGTGAGGTGATTATACCACCGCATAGAGGAGTGAACCAATCATAAGATGAATACTTTATCAATCACTGGGAAAATACCAAAGGGTAAGAGACAACTAATTTTCACCCGAGGTTCACGTGCTTGCCAACATGCTATGTCCCCGTTGTGTCGACTAACACTTGATGGTTCGGTGGCTAAGAGGTGTTGCACGAACCTCGTCCACACAATTGGACACCGCAAGAACCTACCCACAAGTGAGGTAACTCAATGACACGAGCAATCCACTAGAGTTATCTTTCGGCGCTTCGCCAGGGAAGGTACAAATCCCCTCACAATCACCAGAGATGGCCACGAACAATTACCAACTCGTGCCAATTCTCCTCCGCTGCTTCAAGTCATCTAGGTGGTGGCAACCACCAAGAGCAACAAGCGAATCCCGCAGCAAAAACACAAATACCAAGTGCCTCTAGATGCAATCACTCAAGCAATGCACTTGGATTCTCTCCCAATCTCACAAAGAAGATGAATCAATGATGGAGATGAGTGGGAGGGCTTTGGCTAAGTTCATAAGGTTGCTATGTCAATGCAAATAGCCAAGAGAGTGAGCTTGAGTCGACCATGGGGCTTAAATAGAAGCCCCCATGAAATAGAGCCATTGGGCTACTCACTGCACTAAACACGAGGTGACCAGACGCTCCGGTCATATCGACCGGACGTAGGACCCCAACGTCTAGGCGTGTGATGCACACCATGTGTCCCTTCTCTTTAGGGCACATTTGGCTTGGCTCTTCGGGGCTCCGGCTCCTCCATGCAGCGACTGTGCAACCCTATAGATCACTGTAGCAGCTAAAAATAGCTCCGGCTCCTATACAAATGAACATGGATTGAGAAGGAGCTGCTGGAGCTACGTTTGTGGTGCTCCACCAGCTCTACTACAGTACCCGCACAGTGGCAGAGCCGGAGCCAGTGCGAGCTCCACCAAACACGTCCTTAAATACTGAGCATTCGATCCCAACGGTTAAGTGATGACCGGACGTGCTGCTGCAAAGTGACCGGATGCTAGACCTCAGCATCCAGTCGTTTCCAGTAAGCATCCAGAAGCGAGAAATCACGACCAGACATGTTTGATCATGCTCGACCGGACACACCCATCGTCCGGACATAGGCCCTGAGCGTCCAGTCAGTTTTCGCGCTAGTGTCCGATCAAGAGACCAAAACAACGCGCCCTCAACTGCCACTAACCGGACGTGCCGGTCCAACCGAGACCAGCATCCGGTCACTTACAGTGACCTCTGTATTTTCTATATAGGGCGCCGATGGCACCGTCGGACTGTCCGCTGGTGAAGTTTCTAACCCTTGCTCAAATGTGCCAACCACCAAGTGTATCACCTTGTGCACATGTGTGTTAGCATATTTTCATAAATATTTTCAAGGGTGTTAGCACTCCACTAGATCCTAAATGCATATGTAATGAATTAGAGCATCTAGTGGCACTTTGATAACCGCATTTCGATATGAGTTTCACCCCTCTTAATAGTACGACTATCGAACCTAAATATGATCGCACTCACTAAGTGTCTTGATCACCGAAACAAAATGGCTCCTACCATTTATACCTTTGCCTTGAGCCTTTTGTTTTTCTCTTTCTTCTTTTCAAGTCTAAGCACTTGATCATTATCATGGCATCACCATCATCATGGCATGATCTTCATTTGCTCCACCACTTGGACTAGTGCTACCTTTTTCACAATCACTTTTAATAAACTAGGTTAGCACTTAGGGTTTCATCAATTCACTAAAACCAAACTAGAGCATTCACCCCTGCTACGAACGAGGGCTCGAGGAAAGTTAGACTCGCACGGAGACCGAACGCACGGTCACAGAACGATAGACCTCTGTTGGGATTGAAATGAGGAAAAGACCTTTTGACCCACCAAATCTCAAGGCTATACCCTCGAGGGGTCTGATCACGACGAAAGGGAATCATCGTCCCAGATCACGCCATGAGCGACAAAAGAAGGCCAAGGCCCTCAGAGTCCTCTCGTTCGAAAAAGTCTCCGAATGAGTATTCTACTCCTCCGTAGGCTCAGGGGCTATTGTCGGGGACCAATACTAGGGTACCCGAAGAGGAGTAGCTAATGGTCATCAACATTGATTCATCCTAGCAGTCAAGAGCACGACTACAGTCCAACCGACCCCTAGGCGTATGGGCTCCGCCTTGCCCGACCTTTGAGGAAGGGCTCCGCCTCGCCCGACCTATGAGGGAGGGCTTCGCCTCGCCCGACCCCGAGGCCTCGGGCTCTGCCTCGCCCGACCTCGAGGCCACGATCTTCGCCTCGCCCGGCCCCGAGGCCGCGGGCTCTGCCTCGCCCGACCTCGAGGCTACGATCTCCTCCTCATCCGACCCTGAGGCCACGATCTTTGCCTCGTCTGACCCTGAGGCCACGTTATTTGCCTCGCCCGACCTCTAGGGCGGGCTCCATCTCGCCCGACCCCATGGGTGTGGGCCTCGTCTCGTCTGACCCCTTGGGTTCACACTCTGTCTCGCCCGACGGAGACCCATACCGCCGTCAACGACTCCAAGTCCAGGCGTATGGGCCTGGATCAAGAATATGACATCAAGGAAGAGATTGGCATGCTTCGATGTATCCCGTGGCCATGACGGGGCATACCAGAGGGTTCACATCAAGAATAGGTGCTGTTTCGCCTAACCCTCGTACAAACGGTGACAGGCGCGTCAGTTCACCATGACGTCCGCTAGGACGGGATGGAACACCATGACCGATAGACGATGCCTGCGCGTGGCACTAGTGACGGACATGGCCGTGATGTGGAGCTGTCCCTGTTGACATCTACAGAGTTGGCGGGACCCGCATGAAGGAGAAGAAGGACCCGGCGATCCTGGAAGCTTTCCTCTCTTTTGTTCTTCTCATTTTCCTTCGTTGTAACCTGTGCTTTCCCTTGGTCTGAAGGGGATCTCGATCGAACCCCGAACCGATCAGATCTAGATACACACAAGAGCAGCAACCGAGCTCTCAGCACTCTTTCACTAGAGATTTGGGACCCGTCTCTCTCTCGCCTGTTTGTAACCTCTACTATAAACTTGCAGTGCTAGTAATACGAGCAGCAGCGACGAACTGGACGTAGGGACTTTCTGTCCGAATCAGTATAAACCTCGTGTTCTTTAACCACACCATCCAAGCCAGATGCGCAATACTAGAAATATCTATGTGCATAACAAAAACTATATATCGAGAAAAACCAAAACGTCTTATAATTTAGAACGAATTGAGTAGTTATTTAAACTTTTTTTTTTGAACTGTTAGGCCACAATGCGCTGCCATGGACATTTTCGTAATAAACATCCATGCCCTTCTTCTTCTTCTTCAAGCCTAGTAGCCGACCCATTTAAAAGGCTCGAGTCGATTGCACATGGCCAAGATCCACAACTCCACCCCACCAACCAACCACTCCACTCCCACCGCTGCTCTGGCTCTGGCTCGGCCACTGCCGCCCCGCCTCCCTCTCATCGCTCTCTCTCCCTAATGGCGGCGCCCAAGCCGCCCTCGCCGACGCGCCACTTCGGGTGCCCCGCGGGCGCGGGGGACTCCACCAGCTCCCAGCTGTCCGCCACCTACCTCGGCGTCAGCTTCGCGCTCTTCCTCGCCACGCTCCCGTCAGGCACCGCCGCCCGCCACGTGGCCTCGCTCCAGTCGCGGGGCCGCATCCTCGCGTCGCGCCTGCTGGCCGCCGAGGACCAGCTGCGGCAGCTCCGCGCGCGCCGCCGCGAGGACGCCCGCGCCAACGCCCGCGCCGCCGAGATCTTCGCGGGCCACCGCGCCGCCTGGATGGAGGCCGAGCGCCGCCTCCTGGCCCGCGCCCAAGCCGCCGGGGACGAGGCCGCCTCCCTCCGCGCGCGCCTTGCCGACGCCGAGGCCGACGCCGCCGCGCTGCGCGGCCGCGTCGAGCGCCTCGAGCGCGAGGCCGCCGAGCGGGACGAGCTGCTCAACGCGCTCCTTGCGGCCACCTCGCGCGCCGGGGACTCCGGCGGTGGCGGGCCCCTGTTCCGCGCCCGCGACGGGGAGGAGGAGGAGGAGGAGGAGGAGCGGGCGCGCCACGACGCGCGTGGGGAGCAGGAGCAGGTGGACCACGCCGCTGACACCGCCGCCGCCGAGGCCCTCGCCGCCGCCGCCGCGCTCTACGCTCAGCAGCGCCAGAAGCACGACGACGACTTCTACACGGCTGCCACGGCCGCGTCGGGAATGCCGCCGTGGATGGAGATGGACCGATCAAAAGGCTGGCAGGTCTGTGACACGACAAAAAGTTGCCTCCCCTTTTCCACTTTTTACCTGATGCCAGCTTGAGAATAGAAAGGACACAAATCTATGGGGGTGGATTGCTTTATCATTGCTTTCTAATGATATGAGTGTACTCCGTAGATTTTAGTACAAGTCGGATTGACTCTATTCTTTCCATTTGTGTTAATGCAATCAATCACATTAGCTTTGGTTCATGCAAGTTCCAGTATCCTCAGTAGCTCTGCTCTGCATACACATCTTTCCATGAGTGATACTGTGATAGCGATACCATGTAGTAGTATGCGGCAGAGTAGAACGGACAAACAACCACTTTGATATAACCTCTCCATCAAACAGAATCCGATACTGTATCTGTGGGGCAAGGCCTCCTGCAAGAAAGCTACCTGGTTTTTGTTATCTACTCCACCGAAGCCACCTGAATCTTATCTGGTCCATAGAGAAACCTATAATCACACAGGCTCCCTGTTGCTGCTCATGCGAGCGGAACCCTAGAAGATGAATGGTGCACTGAAGTCAGACTTTATTTGCTACTGTACGTTAGAGGTGCAGACGATGGATGCCCTTAAGTTCAATAATTGACTGTACAAGTGTACATGAAGAAACACTGTCAGTTTTTTGGTGCTTTGTTCCCCTATAATTTTTCGTGTCAGAATGCAATACTGAAACAAAACCAGCACCACCAAAATGCTTTTGATTTTAGGACTGATTAGTATCTTTTTAGGGTAGACCCATGCACTATAGACCCATGCATGTATATGGGAAACGCTTCTGACTAACTGTAGTCTTCATACCCATTTGGTTTCTTATATTCATGTATGTTGGTTTGTTGCACATTTCTTTGGATATGTGCGCATATGATTGAAAGCTAACTCTTATCTGTTGCAAGGTTCAAGAAGGGTTTCTAGGCGACGACCCACGGCCTAGAGCCTAAGCGAGCCTAGGGTAGCCTAGGCGTTTCAAGGCGTTTTTCTAGGCGTTTTCCTAATTTTGCATTCAGCGTGTAAACTAACGAGTGGGTAAGTGACAGCTAACTAGCTGAGCTATGCATTCAGTCAATCAGCTAACTAGCTAAGCTATACATTCAGTCAATCAGCTATACATTCAGAGTTCAGGCAATCACAGATACATACATGCAGCCATCAAAGGATTCAGTCAAATAACAGAGGAGAGGAGCAGGCTTCAGATTCAGTCATTCAGAGGCTTCACACTTCAAAGTTCAAAGAAAACAGAGGAGAGGAGCAGGGGAGGACAGACTGACCTGCTGGCTGCTGCCACTTAGGGAGGAGACCGGCGGGGAGGGGACTGACCGGCGGGAGGGGCGCGTCCGGCGGGAGGAGCGCGTTCGGCGGGGAGGGGAGCGCCCGGCGGGAGGGGGCGTCCGGCGGGGAGGAGCGCGCCCGGCGGGGAGGAGGGTGTTCGGCGGGAGGAGCTCGTCCGACGGGGATGCGAGCGCCCGGCGGGGAGGAGCTCGTCCGGCGGGGATGGGAGGGCCTAGGGGTCCGCCTACCCCCATAGGCCAGGCTGGACCCCATCGCCCAGCGATTAGGCGCGCCTAGGTGGGGAGGAGGCGTCGCCTTTTTTATCCTTGATCTGTTGTTTTTGTTGTTTCGCTAGAAATTTTGTATTGCTTGGCATGGTGCTTATAGGTGGTAGGATATCATTAACTTTTGTCACATCAGATCACACACTTTCAAATAACTCTAACTGGTAGTGGATAGCAACTTGAATGAAAGCTTTGAAATTGCTGTGTCTCAAATTTCAACCCATACTGCTGCTTAATTGCCCTTTCCTTATTGAATCACTGACTAATCTGCAACTGAGTTTTAACAACCACATTGGTACTTGGTATCATCTCTTTCTAGGGCACCTCGAGTGTGAAGTTTTCTCAAAAGGGTTTGGGTCAATTTTGTGTTCATGTTAGGTCATTTGCTCCTGTCGGCATCACCTAATTCATTGTTCCTGTGGATAGTCACCTACCAGCGCTTGATATTGTTAAAGGGTACGAAAGTTCCTCAAGGCTCAAAGGTCAAAGTAGTAGACTACGGAAGAGGAGGTGTCTATTCTTTTTGTGACATTTTTAATTATGTGTACCTCATAAAAATTTAAGGACTTCACTTAGTGTGAAATTATGTGTTGGGTTATTTATACGAGATTCCAGTGATAAATACCTCAGCGATAATTTTTTCTGGTCTGAGATCAAATGTTGTATACTTGTATAGGCCTGTCAAATCTTGATCTCTCAATGATATTTCCTGTGTGTGAGTGTTTTTCTTCTTCTGTTTTTCAATATCTCTGCAGTAGCATGCAATGCTAACATTGCTAGCAACTGCAAATCCTCTCTCTCCCTCAACCCTCCATCTGCAACACATGCTACCATGTGTGGTTACTTCAGTGCTGATGCCAGTTACTTGATATCCAACTAGAACACTGTGATCCTTACTGGCTATTCAATACAATGGCAAATGACCAACATTTGTACTAAGTTACTAAATGCAGATGTAATGATTGTTTTTCAAGAAAAAAATGAAAGGATGTTTCACATTCTTACAAGCTGATGCTCTTTTCAGTCCATGACTGTTTTGAAGAATTTGGGTGATTAAAAAGCTTGACTGTCTGGTAATGCAAAGGATCCTGTGTTTTCAAATCCTTGTGCAACATGTGGCTATCCTGTGTTTTCAAAAAACTGTTATAGTACTGTAAAGTGCAATGTTTTCTTCTTGCTTTTTTATCCCAATACAATTCTCTTTGCTCACTGCACGTTGACACTGTTGTAGACATAGTTGGGTCATTTATGTTAGTTTTTTAGTCTGTGATTTTTTCTCATTTCTGGTACCTATAGAACAACTTTTGCAAAAACAATGGGAAAATTAACTTATCAAGAAAGCTATGGTTCAGTAATTTTCATGAATGATTAATGGTTGCCTCGAAAGGTTGATTTCTGGTAGGCTAGGACCATTTTCATTTCCCCTTTTTTGGTTGTGTATTTGACTCTTTGAACTTGCATCTTGTAGGACCTGAAGTATGATACAGTTGAGTCAACGTTCAACACAAAGCACGCTGTACCGAGGTAAAGATTTAACTGACACACATGGCTTGTTGACCTAGCCATGAAATAAATTCCACTTATAATTTACAGCCTCTAAGCCAATTGTTCTTTAACAGGAGAGAATCACCTTGGAAAGTGGATGTAGAATCATCAGGAGTTCCAGCAAAACTTAGGTTGCTGGAGCAGGAACTAATTAACTTGGAAAAGGTAGTGAATGGAGATTTGTCCAAGATTCCATTGGTGATGAGAAAACAAGTGAAAAGATATCAAACTCTAGCTGGGAAAATTGATGATCTTTGCAAACGAATGGTAGGCCTGCTCATCTGAAATAGCATTTACCTAAGTTTTGTGCTTTTGTTGAATGCAAAGTACCTGATATATCACTCAATAGTTCATTTTCCATGATGTAACAAAAAGATTAATGTGTTGATATATGTCTATATGATCTGTACCTGGTTGGAATTATTTGATGAATACATGGTCCAAAGATAGCAGTGGTTTCCAGCCGTCTATATCTTAGTTTCTTGTTCTGGTCCATAGTGCTGGGGCTGTCTATGCATGGCTTGTAGTCGTTGCATTTAAATTCAAATGTCTCTTCTTACTAACGCACTGTACCTAGTTCTTTAAAAAACAAAAGGATTTAATTGATATGTTTGTGTTGAAGAAAATGACAGTTTCTTCATTAGTAAATCATGCTTAGCACTTTAAAAGGAGTAGTGACATTTTCCTTGTATGCTGGTAATTCCTATTATTTACTATTACAGCAGGGGAGGAAAACTAATGGATATGTATTTGTGCAGCAAACAAGTGACCCCTGTGATTCAACACTAAACTCAGAGTTCAGAACACAGCGGCAAACAGAATTCTTGCTGGAAGCATTTCACCTTCAGCATCGTGCAACTGAAACAAGGCAGAAGCTCAGCACACTGCAAGCAGAGACTGCTAAAGGCAGCTTTGGAGATGAGCTAACAGCAGAAGCCAAAATGTGCACAAGAAGAGCACTAAGTTCAATAAGGAATAACTTCAAGGAAATCCAGCGAAGCTTGGAGATTTGGCTGGCAAGAATTCTTGGAGACCTCGAGGGCATGCTAGCGAGGGATGGGGCCTCCCGCATTAGGGAGTACTTTCTGTCTCCATACACATCTGCTGTTCGGTGAGTGCTGGTGTCATGGAATGCAGGAATGGCCATGTTCCCCTCACTACTATATAGTGTCTGCATGAACACCCTGGAGAATCCTTGGATACACGATCAGCAGGTAAAATGTCATAACCAAGGTCATGCTCACCTGTGCACCCCCCCTTGGTCTTTTTATGGACATCCTTGCAATCTTTAGCAAAATTGAAGAGGAGTGATCTGGGATCCTACCAGATTTTACAGGCAGAGCAAATGTAGAATTTAGAAGCATATCCCCATTCCCAGGGGCATCAAATTTTGACACCAAATCTGATCAAGTTCTAGATCACCCCTCTTCATATTTGTTAAATTTATGTGAAGGGTTGCATTTAGGCAAGGACGCAAGGTTGCATCAAAGTGAGACTGTCAGTGTATGCTGCTGCTCGTGTTGGTAGCAGGTTGATGGCCTTACCAGCAGCCTCAAATCGGTTTGAACATAGGCATAGTTCTGTTTGTAGGTGTTATCGCATTATCTGTCTCTCTGCAGTTCTCTCCATCCTTTTAGGATTGTACAGTTTTATGCTTACGGTTGTGATGGATTCTCCTAACTGTATCTAGAACAGAGTCCTTGGATGTGCTAAACTGTATTATCGTCAGTTTATGATTAGTGATTTGTATGTATGTTCATTTCAGCTGTTGAGAAAACTTGTCATGTCAATGCCTGGTTGTGGGTTTATCTTCGATTGATTGCTGTTACCGCACATTGTATATCTGTTGTGCACTGCATGCACATACATGTGAGTGCAGGAACAGATACACTCATGTTTTTTTCTTACCCTGAGTGACATATATAAGATCAGTCGATCAGAAGATGTGTTAGTACTCATGTTAGAAAGGGAAAGTGAAGATTAGACACAATAGTGGTGGATTGGTAAAACTTTAGTACGGTACACCAATCACAAGTAACCTGGGCTGCCACTGCCAGGTGCGGTGCCCTAAACATGCATGAACATATTTTCCCTGTTGTCCCCTCTTCTCATCCCCTCCTAGCTTTCCCAGCTCCAAATGAATCCCCCTCTCTCTCCCCCCATCTCCAAATTAACTTGAAACATGAACTCTCTCTATATACTTATACCAGATTAATTATATGTCTGATTCCTAGCCCTTGCACAGCACCATACTTATCACCAGCTTCTGCTCAACTGAATTAAAATTCAGTTTCAGTCTCCTTCCAGTTCAGAGTTTTCAAAGGTACTGAGCCTGTATCCTCTCCTTGTTCTCCTCCCACCACAGCTTGGCATTCAGCTCCGCAAACCTCTCGCGGCTGCAAAGTGCAAAACCAAATCTTCCATTGTCAGTAACCATTGTGCCAAATGACACAGTAACAAAATCTCAGTAACAACTAATGAACTAATCATCAGCGCTGTCGGACTTGACCTGAACCTGACGCGGCGCAGCTCCCGGCTGCCGTCGGCGAGCTCCCGGACGGTGATGTACACGCCGGGCTGGTCCTGGATGATCCACTCCGTCACCTCCAGCTCGCTGGCGTTGCTGACGGACACGTCGTCCCTGGACGACGTGGTCGTCCGCGCCGCTTCTGTAGCGGTGGCGGCCTCGGAGGCGGCGGGGCTCTTGCCGGCCGCTCCACCACCGCTCTGTTGCTGCTGCTGCTGGTGCTGCTGCCAGGCCCGCTCCGAAGGGTTGGAAGAGGACGGCGGCGGCGGCGACATCGGCCGGAAGCTGTGCTGCCGCGCGGCGCCGCCCGTGGCGCCTGCTGGCGGCGCCGCCACCTGCCGCGCGAACGCGCCCCAGCTGATCCTCTCCGGCGTGAGTGGCGCCGGCGACGGGGTGGCCACGGGGCTCCCTATCATCGACCCCGCCTGAGACTGCGAGTAGAACGACTCCCTCTAGGAAACACAAACACTTTTTGTTACTACTAATAAAGCTCTGATCTTTGCGTCTTTCGATGCGAAAGTGCCATGGATGGATGCATGCATGCAGAGGACGGACAGCTCCCGCTCCAAAATTTTGAGGGGGAGAGAGGAGAGCGACAGGTCTGTTCTTGTCTTGTTCGGCGGAAGGTGGGAAACGATGACGTGGCGTGGCATGACATGTCAGCGTCACCGTATCACACGTTCACATCATGGGACATGGGAATGAGACAGACATGCATGCAGCAGCCAGGCAGAGGGGCAGCGACTGACCTCGCCGTCGGAGCGCGGCGCCGTGGGGAGCACCTGTCGGCTGAAGCGCCGGACGTTGTAGAGCTCCATGATGCGCTCGTTGTTGTCGCCCCACCACTTCTGCGCCTGCCACTTGTCGTACATCTCGCGACTGCACGCATCGCAGCAGATCGCATACAGGCCGTCAGTGATCAGTCCAATCAGGCCGTCAGTCGCGGCCAGATCGACATCGACGGGCAAGGCAACGGACCTGAACCGGATGCGCTTGAGGTCGTTGCCGGCGCCGCCGGGGAGGGACACGAAGGTGATCTGCACGCCGGGCTCCACCTGCGCCACCCACTCCCTGGCCTCGCCGTCCACGCGGCCGGGCAGATCCCACGCCGGCGTGGAGCTCGCGCTCGACGCTCCGGTGACGCCGGCGCTGCCGCCCAGGTACGTGGCCGGGGGCACGGCCATGTCGTCCTGCACCACGCCAGGGCGGTAGTAGCCGCTGCGGTACAGGGAGGTGGCCCGGCCCCGAGGTGGCGGCGACCCGCCGCGCCTGTGCTGCGCGCCATGCTGCCGGTGCGTGCCGGACAGCTTCAGCACCATGTCCTTGAGCTGCACAGTGCACGCCAACAACACATCCATCAGTGCACACCAACAGTTTCTGATCACCAACTACTGAACTACATTCAGAGTAGAATGATCGGTATTGGCGTATTGCCAAGCTTTGCACGGATCCTCAGTCGGTGTTCCCAAGACAGGATCAGGTTTCAGAATTCAGAGAAACTGGGTTCTTCGCCGTTTCGTGTGGATTTTCATCGAAAGCAGGCAGACACAGAAATTATCATCTAGATTCAGTGTTCTTCAGACTACTAATACTGAAGCAGAGTTTTTCACCGGTCAGTACTACTGCTGCAGATTAGCTTGTGCCGATCATTATCTACTCCCTTCGTCCCAAAAGTTTGTGATTCTCAATTTTCAACGAGTCAAACAATTTTAAATTTGATCAAATCTATACAAAAATGTACTAGCATTTATAATAACGAATAAGTATCATCAGATTAATTGTAGACTACATTTTTAACTGCATACATATTTGAAGTCATAGGTATTAATATTTTTTTTCTATGAACTTGATCAAAATTAATGAAGTTTGACTCAATCTAAACCCGTAATTGTCTTTGGTAGTAGAAGAACCTGTCCACGTCTGACCTATCTGTATTGCTGTTAACATACCATTTCCCATCTATCTGCATTAGCCATTAGGTTCAGTCTAATCTTTGACTGCCACTGAAAATGGCATTTCACAATCACTGTGCCGGTGGAGCTTCTGAATCTTTTGATGGAGGGTCAAACTATGAATGCTAGTGTCACCTCTTTAGGGGTCAGGCAATGGCATGTGTTTCAGATGGTTGTGTTGCATTTCTGGGTCTACCATTTGACCTACACCGCATCAGTTCCTAGTTACTACTAATCTCTGTTCAGTTCAGACCATACTAGACTGTCATGCTGCTCACGCTCCCACATGAGCGCATGACTAGACGACTAGGGGAGAAAGAAAACTGAGGTTTGTTTTCACACTTGACTTGATATTTGTGCGGTAAATCTCTGTTCTACTTCTACCATGGGGTAACTAACAAAAGTAAAGAACACAGGTTTGTTTGCAGTTGCAGGTACGGTTAGGGGGCCACTCAAAACAAGGATGGATTCTCTTCTGTGGCACTGGCGATGCTTTCACTTTACCCTCTTTTCAGCTTCAAACCCTCGCTTGTATTGTGTTTTTCATCTACAGTTCAGGTTTTCCCCTTTGGTGATCCTCCACCCTACCATGCATGCATCTTTTTCAGGCCTGCTGGCATGCATCTTTTTTTTTCACAAACAAGGTTTAAAATAAACTGGTGATCCTGATCCCAATGCAATGCAGTGCTTGGAGGATTCTTGCCTTGCTTCCGGGTGCAATGCAAGTAAAGCAACAATGCTGCATGCAACATCCCCATCCACCCATCCAGAGGATCTCTTTTGCATTTTCTTTGCAGGTTTGCAAGCACTGCACCCCCAATCCATCTCTGCTTTCGAGAAAGCAATGCATGCAAGAACCCATGTATTGTTATATCAATCTCATCTGGACATGCATGTCTGCATGCTTTAGTGACCCAAAAGCCAAAAGAAGAGAAATATAGTAATAGTAGAAACTAATCAAAGGTTATTGCACATATAGAAGGCTAGGAAGTTGGAGCTGAAAGAAAGCTTCTTTAGATGTACATATATATAATGTAGTAGTGTGATTATATCAGAAAAGAACAAGGAAATAGTCCGTGGCCACACTTTGTGTTTTCCTTTGTTCCAGGATGTCTTCTCTTCCCCCAAGAGAATGGAAGGAGATGACACAAAGCGAAAGGTGGTATCTACCAGGCACGGGCAGGCCTGCTGAGCCTACACTATCTGCCCCCTAGTTTTGACCGCCTTTCATTTGAGTTTGACGACTGTGCTGTTCAGTCCAGTTTGAACATCTTGTAACTGTATCCACTCACTGAAACCAGGAGACACTGAACTGTGGTTCAGTAACTGAACTGTTCAGTCAAAATTGTGGAGTCGTATGGAGGAAGTAGGAAAGAAAACTTTCCTTGTGGTTCATATATAAACCAAGTTCAAGAGATCAAAGCTGAGCTCGATCAGTTGGTTGTGATGAAAAATTAGGATATGGGCCTCCATTCATCTCACAACTACTGATCTGATCTGAACTTTTGTAAGCCTACCCAAGCTGTACTGTACGGCGATCATGAGGTAGTTCCGGCACGGTGAGGTTTAATAGCAAACACACGCTTTGGACTGTCAAACTGAAGATGTAGAGTAGCTAAAAAATTACAGTGAGTACTTTGAACTTTGAGAAGCCTGCTATATATATGAACCCGGTTGGAGTTGGAACACAGCAACGGTCGTGAACAGGGGGAAAAGGGCGCGCTAGCTCTCCGTATGTGTGTGTGTGTGTGTCCTTTAAGCTTAAAAAGGCTGGCGATCACAAGGTCACAGGCATAGCATTTTAGCAGCAAGCATATATATATTAACAAAAAGAGAGAGGGAAAAAGAAAGGGAGAGGGCCCATGCATGCATGCAAGCACGGTGGTGTGTGTGGCTTTGATTTGCGGAAAGAGAAAGAGATAGAGCCGGATGGTGCTGAATCTGCTGATGCCTTGCTGCTTCTCGCTCGCTCTTTGGCATCATCGTCCGATCCTTTTGTTCCCTCTTTCCCTTGAATTCCTTGGTGGCGCTCAGTCAGAGGAGGCAGAGCTGCCTTTGCCTGGGAGGAGGACGTACTGAGGACTGGAGGAGGAGGCTATAGCAGCTTCTTTGATCATCATGTCCGATTAAAGAAGAAAGCAAAGCAAAAGGTGGGTGTCAAGTATTTATATACTAAATATTTGATAAACATTATATTAATAATGGTTTTGTATCTACAATACTATATGCTCCACCCAATGCAGTCCAATGGATGAGACAGACAGAGTGGTGATATACTAAATTGGAGTATGTATGTATAATATCCACATCCGTTATCGGTCGGGATCGACGCCAGCAGTAGAGAAATATGCATGGAGAGGAGAGGTCTCATGGAAAGCGGGCAACTGGGCATGATTCGGTCGGACGCGGCGCTCATCCCAGCCCCACTTGTTGATCCATGCCTGGTGCCTGGGGAGGGCCCAACGCGGGACAAAGGTGGAAGACATGAGACCTCCTCGAAAGCGACGCCACCTCGGCTCTCACGCCTCCTCCTTCCTTCCGCATCAGATTGATTCAGACATATATACCTACCTTACCTGGCATAAAATAAATAAATCATGCCAGAAGCCTAGCTTTCGTGTTTACACGCACGATCATTAGTGTTTCCACTCTCCACAAACATAAATCCTAGCTGTACGTTCCTCTTCCCTACGGATGCAAGACTGGTCGGACGCAAGCCAGGGATCGGAATGAATGAAGAAAACAAGCCAACCAGCAGCAACAATGGTGGCAGGCAAGGTGAGCTGAGCTGAATCGGACTTACGCACGCACCTGGGAGGTGAGCGACTTGACGGGGTCTCTGCATGTCGGGGTGTCGCCGCCGCCGCCACCCGAGCGCGCCCCGCCGTCCTCGCGGTCGCGGTCCCGGCCGCCCCCTTCTTCCTTGACGCACGCGATGCAGGCCAGCATCTTCTTCTATTGGCTTCCTCCTCCGCCGCCTCTCCCCGTCCCTGCTGCTGGGCGCCGGCCGGCCGGCCGGCCGGCCTGCCTCTAGCTTGTTTGATGTATGTACACCTTCAACTCGTCCAGTCCAGAGCTGAGACGCACAGTACAGCTACCGTGCGTGTGACGTACGCAGGCAGCACGGCGCGCACGCTCTCCGGCTCCGCCCGGGGAAGAAGACGACTAGCTACACTGCTATTGTATGGAAATGTCTTGGATCCAGCGAGCAGCCACTGGTACGCGTACGGTACGGTCGAGGCTAGCTAGCTAGCGACCTACCTCGCTCCTGCCGTGTTCCGGCCTTTGCAAGTTTGGATAGGATAAGCAAGTGATGGATGGAATGCGCAACGAGCGCTCATCACCAGCCAGCTATATATAGGCAATAAGCAGTAAGAGCAGTACCTTTGGTTCCACGGTACGTCGAATCTTTAGACATATGCATGGAGTACTAAACGTAGATTAATTATGAAACTAAATGCATAGATTGAGATTAGTTTACGAGATAATTTTTTAAGCCTAATTAGTTCATGATTTGACAATGTAGTGCTACAGTAACATGTTCTAATGACAGATTGATTAGGCTTGATAAATTCGTCTTACAGATTACTGATGGATTGTATAATTTATTTTTTTATTAATATCTAAACACCACATATAACATCCGATATGATATCTCTTTGGAAGCGCTCTCTCACCTTTCTCCTTCTCTCGTAGAGCCGTTGGACCCAGTTTTTCTTTCGTTTAATTCTTAATTCACCCGCTCTGTGAGAGAAGGAGAGGGAGGACAGATAAAAAGAGTCCTTGTGAACAGTACATAAATAGTCTCGGCAGCCGCGCAAGACCACCAGCCTTTAGCCCCCAGCTACGTAGCTACCTACTGGATCGGTCGGTCCATCCATGGAATCCATTCCGATGCGTGCTAGTACCTATCTGCATGCGCCGCAGCTAGCTGATGATGAGCCGGTCGCCGGTGCAGATACAAATTTCTCTTAAAATTTGATTGAATTTGAAATTCATAAACGACTTGTATGCCCCTTAAGTTCCTGAACTGATGGATGGAGCTGCAGAGTGAAGATCCTGCGTGCGTGCGGTGCTCTATAACTACAACTAGCTACAACTCCGCTCCAGCCCAATGCAAGGTGCATGCCAATTGCCAAGCAGCAAGGCAGAGCACTCATCTCTCCTGCTGCTCTCCCTCTCTGTATACTGCCTGCGAGCGCTGCCATGGCATGCAGCTGCCGTGTCTGGTCGGCCGCTTGCTACCTCCTCCCTAGTCGTCTAGCTAGCTGTGTTCCTGCACTGTATACGTACGGTACGGTACTGCGTCGTTGTTGCACTTGCACACACGGTCTGATCGATCATCCAGCCCCACTGCCTGTACACGGGCACGGCGGCACCAGCAGGGCCTCTTCCTAGTTCCTACTAGCGCCTTGCGTTTATTGGGACATTTAATTTTTTACCATCATAAGAAACATCAGCATTACATGTGTCACTGTCACATGAGTCACTGACATGGTATTTTATATATCATCCGTCACCTTAATATGCTAACCATGTAAAACTACTGTGTTTATTTGTCTCTGCGTTTCGCTCGTACACGTGTCTCCGCGTGCGTTCGATCGTGGCCTCCTTACTGTACGGTCGAATTTTTTTTTGTTTTTTTTTGCCTTTTTTTTGAAAGTTTGTCACAAATATATCCCTTCAGACATGCTTTTAAAATATATACTCTTAGCTCGGCACCGTAGTAATTGGCACCGAGATTACACGTCTCAGCACCATAGTCATTGGCGCCTAGGTCTTGTGCCCACGCAAGCACCGAGGCAGACGTGGCAGCCAGCTCGGCGCAATAGATATTGGCGTCGGGCTTGGCGCCGAGCTCGGCGCCTACATCTTTGGCGTTGTGCCTGCGTGACATGTGGGCTCCCTTTTCTTTCTCTCTTCTTCCTCTTCCTCTTCCTCTTTTCTTCTCTCTTGTTCGTGCGACTCCCGAGCCCGCCTGTCGCCGGTGCTGCACCACCACGCCCACGCTCGGGCCTCCACGCCAGCCGCCGCCACCTCACCCGTGCCGCCGCGCCCGCCCGCCGATCCCGTCCGCCCGCCGACCCCGTCCTCTTGCTCCCGGCGCACCGCGACCTCGTCGTCGATCCTATTGTCCGTGTGGCAAGTCTGCTTCGCCCGGGCGCGCCCCCGGCCCCTCCCCACCGGCCGCCCGATCCCTACCGCCGTCCGTTCCATTGCTGCCGTTGGGCCTCGAAGTGCCGAGGGCAGACCTTGGAAAGGGACGACGGGAGGGGCTGGTGTTTGGCTGCAAGGCCGAAGCACC
Organism: Miscanthus floridulus; assembly: GCF_019320115.1. Classification (NCBI taxonomy): domain Eukaryota; kingdom Viridiplantae; phylum Streptophyta; class Magnoliopsida; order Poales; family Poaceae; genus Miscanthus; species Miscanthus floridulus. The sequence goes on along the minus strand of NC_089581.1, from coordinate 3,108,577 downwards.
CGCCATGGCCGACAAGTTTAGCTAGTGCTTTTCGCCTCCAACGTCGCCTGCTCTGTTTGTTGCATTCGTCGGACAGGTAAAATTTGTGAATATGCAATGTCGGTACTTAGTTAGCTTGAATTGTAGCTCTAGTTTGATTATTTGGCACTTACTAGTAAATGTGATGACGTAGGTAGTTGATTTACTTAGTGAGATAGATATGTAGATAGATACATACATAGGTACATAGATATAGTTAGATAGCTAGTTGTATATTTAGTTATTTATGTAGGATTTAGCTATTTAGTTACTAGATTATATCTATATACTTAGTTATTAACCTATTTATTTAGGTTGTCGTTAGTTAGTATGTATTAGATAGGTACTATATGAAACTACTTTGGACTAAATGATCTGTATTTGAATTTATGTATGAACTAATAGATGGACAACCTAGTGAGCATATATCATGGAGGCACCGTGGAAAGATATCGTCATTGTTGATGGATCTCCTAACCCAGCGGTGGGGCGCCGGGATCGGAGATGTCGATGTAGGTGTTGGCGCAATCGGCGTAGGGTGATCCTGCACCTCCTCCACGATCTCCTCGTTGTCGTCGGGGCCGATGACCCAGGTCATGGATCCTACCGTGAAGATCTGGTCTGGCTCAGGAAGGGCCATGGAGCTCGGAAAACGGACCATCTGGCTCGCCATGGACTCACCACGCACACCCCCTACCTGGCGCGCCACTATCGACGAAATACGTCCGGCGGTCTACCGAGGGGTATGCCCACGGCAGTAGATGAATCGGTGAAGGTGCGCGTGAGGGAACCGGATGGTGACACCGAATGCAAGAGACAGCGATTAGATAGGTTCAGGCTGTCAGCTTGACGTAATACCCTACGTCCTGTGTCTTTGTGATTGTATTATGAGATATTAGATGAAAACGATGGGGTCCCTATCCGCCTTATATAGCCCGGGGTAGGGTTACAGGTCGGTTGTTTCTATCCTGATCGGTTTAAAATATAGGAATTACAGAGATTGCGGAATCTAGCATATCCAAACAGATCGTCCTTAATCGTCAAGGATCTTCATGCAGTCTTGCGAGGCACGCTGTCCTGTGCCGTGCTCCGCGCGGCGTAGTCCTACGAGCTGGGCCTCCTCTGACGGCTCGACCCATGTACAGCCCTATAGATATCCGGAGTTATACCCCACAGAACGTGCTGCTAATTGGCGCGTGCGTGCCACTTGAAATCACATTACACAGCAGGGGTTAAGATATGATGGAGTGCGCCCATGCATGATGATGCCCATGCGCGCGCCCGCGAGACTTTGAGTCGTCTTTGACGACGATCCATGATGGTTGATGGCCGGCCCGGCGATGATCGAAGCCAGCCCACCACAGTGCACCACCTCCTCTCCATCGATCATTAGCACCTGCTGCTTCGATCAATGGATGATGCATGATATGTACTAGTGCACTATCATTGGCATGCACAAACGCCATAAGTAACCCAGCATTTTAATCCATGTTACCACGCGTCCATGATAAAAAGCACTTTCATTCATATATAATGTATACGAAATATACATTAATAATCGTTTTGGTTTGAATAATTAGGCCTTATAGAGGAGTCCTACTAGCTTCACACATAAATTACTGATTTACTGTACGGAAGGAAGAGATATAGAGTTGAGCTAAGATAGTAGTTCTTGTGTTGAAGTACTAGACCAGTAACCCTCCTGATCCTTTTTTAGAAAAAAAAAAGGAGTATGTGTAGGCCATTTCGGAGAAGAGTGCCACGTGAACAAAAGACCCTTCAATTGATGATTTAAATGGTTTTCTTAATGCACTGATGGTCTTTTCTATGTTGGTCTTGTTATTGTGTGAGTTCAGTGGTAATCCCTGGATTACCGTTGGCTCACTTGTCTTGAAACTTCTACTTCCTCTTAATGAAAAACGTGTCGGTTAGGCACGATCGAGAAAAAAAATCACCAATATATGAAACTTAATTATTTCCTCCGTTCTAAAATAAATTAATTTCAAGAATTATCTAAAGTCAAATTATCTTAAATTTGGCCAACGTTATCGAAAAGGCTAATAACATCTATGACACCAAATAAATATATTATGAAAAATATATTTCATGATGTACAGATCTAGTGATACTAATTTGGTGCCATATATAGTGTTATGTACTTATAAATTTGGTTAAAAGTAGTTTGACTTATGACAAACCAAGAAATCGACTTAATTCTTCTCCCCACTCATTCTTCCTTATTACACCCAGTCTATTGAAAAATGGACAAGCATGCCATATATGTTGCTAAAACGAGACAATTATGACCACGCCATCATCTGCTATATGCAAATAACTCTATGCATGGCTTAGCGTTAGCAATAGCCATTGAAGACGTCCTGAGCCTGTCTCCAACAGGTGATTCATATGGCTACCCGAACCTAAAATAGATAGCAGAAGATCTAAAATCAGTCTTCAATAGAGTACCTATACGTGAGACCCATTTTGGGTCGCCTGACAGACACAACCCAAATATGAGTATCCTTTTTCCTGAAAACACATTTGCAGAAAGGATTCTCTTTTGGGTCCTGTTGTTGGAGAAGATGCCGAATGTGTATTTAACCCTTTGCCTGTAGCGCTATCCAAATGTTGAATGAGTCTTATATTTTGAGTGTTGTTGTTGAAAATAGTCTGGGATAAGTGGACCAGAGTACTCAACTTAGGAGTGTTATTCGTGCTTGTGCGCTGCATAGCTAGCTTTGCCTTCCCTCGGTGCGTTTCCATTATTTGTAGTACGCACTAGTGATGGATTAGGCTTCCCAAGTAGCCAGGCCATCATTTCCTCACTAAGCTTGGCTTAGGCCAATAATTAACCACACGTCCATCAAGACAACGTGGAGTTCACGCCCCATGCATCATCTGCCTCTCACTTCAATTTCGTTTAGGACAGTCCAACGTGATTCGATGGGTCATTTCCATGTGCATTAAATAGATTGCCAACCTAAACCATCTATAAGTTTTGAAACGTACGCTTTGTTTGCCCCTATTTTGTACCGGTGTTAGGTGTCGATGATGAAAAAAATCCAAAATCAGTCCATGTGAAATGACCAAACTACCCTTATCTTACCTCTTCCACCCCTCACACTCACACGTTCAATCATTCTTTTTTAAAAACTTACGTCCAATCATTCTTGCTCCTTCCTAGAACATGAAACCCTAGCATGATTTGGAGGCGGCGGTGGCGGTGTACAGAGGCTGGGCATGGGAGGTGAGCGGGCAGATGGCCCAAGGCCCAACAGCTGGCCGCGCATGGGAGGCGGGGCAGGCGGCCGGGTGCATTTGGCGGGTGGGTGGTGGCCGGCCGAGCGCTGTAGGCAAGCGAGCAGCCGGTCGAAGGGCGCCTCGCCGTCGGCGGGCATGGAAACATACAAGGCACCAACCATGGAAGAGGCCAGGTAATTCAATCTTTGTGATGGGTGCTTTAGCGTGAAACAACAACAGTCTCTAGATGCTTATTAACTTGTAATTCGTTGATGTAATTTGTAGGCCAAATGACAGTGAGTTAAAAGTTGTTGTTAGAGTTTGGTCGTTTTTTAGCTTGGTAGATGATGATCCTTTGGAAGTGTTCGGATGGTATGGATTATTTACTGTTCATGCTAGAAAATACTGTTTATGCTGAAATCTTGTGAGAGAAAAATACTGCTTCGATTGAAAAAATAAGCCGAACAAGCATTGCTTTATAGCAAGAATACGTGGCGTGCTACCAAGGGGTTCACAATTCCCAAGTTCAACTAATGTTGACACTAATGCTAGGTGTGATAAAAAATGTTATTTTTATGTTGAATGCGCTGTATGGTGCCAAAGCTACTGGTGTGATATTAATTTGTGTTTATATGGATTTTTAGTTAAAACGATGCCAGTTTTTTTTTCTAAATTTTGTCAAGTTTTGCTTGATTGAATTGTCTAATCTATGTCAAATTTGCCAAAGCGTAAAATAGGGATAAAAACACAAAGAGGAAAATAAAATATAGGGAAAATCACATGCACAAACTTATCCTTTTGTTAAAAATAAATAAACACAGATAAGAAGACTACAAGAATAGAGGTAAAATCTCTCTTCATTTTGATTTTTGAAACCACGGAATAGAGTTAAAAATCTCCCTTCATTTTGATTTATGAAATCACGGATTCATTTTGAATCGCAGGGTCAAGATCATAAAGTTAAATAAACTAAAGGCAGAATTGTCATTTGCCATGAAAGTGGACGTATGTGCAACCAAAAGTTAAAATGGCTAGGTAGCATGATTAACTGAGTAATAGCATATGATCTCCTTCTGTTAGGGAGGGCAGAGTGGATTGTATAATACTATCCCCTAGTGTGTCATTCGTGGCGCGTCGTTATAACTTTCATTATTTCTCGACCTTAATATAAAGATGCGCAAAACTTTTGCATTTTCAACCGAAAAGATAAAATGGAAATTCCATCGCTGCATTCTCTAGTTGGGTTGCACTGGGAGCAGGGACTAGTGTACAGTAGTGCACTAGTGCGGCGGAGCGAGAGAGAGCGTGCATGCATATTTGCATATTGAGGCTTCGGTTAGTTTCTCTCTACAATTTACTTCATATCTCATAGAATACTTCGGTTAGTTTCTCTCTATAGTTTATTTCATATCTCATAGAATGTTTGACATATGAATAAAATATTAAATATAGACTAAAAAACTAATTTTACAGTTTACGACTAATCTACGATATGAATCTTTTAAACCTAATTAGTTCATGATTTAACAACGTAGCACATATGCTAATGATGAATTAATTAGACTTAATAAATTACTTATTTATTCGAGTATCAAAACACATGACACCCATCTGACCCGTGATGTGACACCCTACGACTTTAGGCCTGATGTGAAAGGAAAAGGCAGCAGCTAGCAGGAGCAGGAGGACACCAGTCACCAGGTGACGTGTGACGCAGGCAGGCAGGGCATGCCGCGTACTGCACGGACGAGTATGGCCGTGTTTAGTTGGAGGCCGATTCGGCGCCGCCGGATTCTGCGACACTGTTCATGTACTGTAGTGTTTTGTTTTTATTTGGTAATAATTGTTCAATCGTTGACTAATTAGGCTCAAAACGTTCGTCTTGTAGAGTATAACCAAACTGTGCAATTAGTTTTTGATTTCGTCAATATTTAATACTACATACATGTACCGTAAGTTTGATGTGATGGGGAATCTTTTTTTTACATAGTGCCAAATTCTGGAAAATGGAGGAACTAAACATGGCCTATGGTATGTGGGCGACAGGACCGGCCAATCTCCGGCCGGCACGCCGCGTAGGCGAGCAGAACTGTACATCGGCCGGGCGCGGCGCGGCGCGGCGCCCGATGGACGCCGGCGGGGCCCGGGGCCCGCCGGCCGCAGCCTCTCCTCCCTCTGCGTCCGACATGAATTATAATGCTCGGGAATCTGAACTGGCGCCCAGGCCGCCTCCGCTCGGTCGCTGGTGGCTGGCTGGCTCTCCGGCCGGCACAGGAGGCGCAATGATGGCAGTGCACACTGTCGCCGCTGGCTGTGGGCTGTGGCTGCACACGCACGAACGCCCACGACACGCATGATGAAGGCGCGCACGCACGCACGCATCAAAGCCGGCCTGTCAGCCGCGCATGGGGATCCTCCCGCCCGATCGATCGAACGCGCCATCGCCATCGCCATCCATGGACCATGTCACCATGATCTCTACAGACGTACTCTATCGTCATGGCCCGGGACCACGTCGACCATGCATCCATCAGTATCAGTAGGTAGCCCGTAGCCGTGCCCCGCGCCTCTAGCTAGCTACGAGTACCACTATAGGAGTAGCTATGTGCGCAAGGTAGACGAGACGATCGAACAAAGCCGCGCGCCGGGTGGACGACGATGGACAGTGGTGGTTTGCATGGCCCCGGCCGGCCGACCGATCGAGTTGGCTTTTGGTTTGCTTTGCTTCGCTCTGCCTTTGCAGCGCGTGGGCGGCGCCGCGATCGATGTTCTCAGGCATGGATGCATAGATGATAGCAGTAGCATCTGATAAATCTGATCCGATCCACCGCGAGTCGCCATGCGCGCGGTTCGCTTTGGAGCAGCCACCACTCGCTGCAGGCGGTAGGCGATGCAATGCATCGTCGACCGGGTCGTGGATCCTGTTGCTTTGGTCTTCTTGTCTCTCTGCTGGATCGCAAGAAGAAGAAAAGAAGACCAGTGCAAATGCAAGGTGCTGCGTGCTGGAAAGTGAATGAACACTGGAAAGGAGCACCTTACCGGCCGGCCGGGATCTCGATCGGTTGCATGCTTGTTTAACTCACGCACGCACGCATGCCCGGCCCATCTCTCTGTATCTAGGGATCCAGTACATCTATCTACTGCCTTCTTAATAAAATACACGTAAAAGAAAGAAAGAAAGTACATCTATCTTCTCCCGGTGTCTGTCTGTGACTCTCTATCTGCAATCTGCATGCCATTGCCATGCTGAATCATGCATGAGGACAAGAGGCCAAGGATTCCATCGTACACGGAGACCGTCTACTGCTAGTAGCATATCGCAGACTTCGTGCCCCGCGCGCCCACAGTGGCTTCTTCCAGCGGATCCGCGTGCAGGAGCGCGTGGAGCTAGGTAGCACCAGGCAGGATCTCTAGTCTTTTTAGTCTTGTTCAACCCAGCGGCAGCATGCAGCAACGCACACAACATGCACAGTCTGCTCTCTGCGCCACTGTGCATGCATGCTTTTCTCTCTTCTTTACACACTGCTCCTGCTCAGCGTATGTTGGTTGTTGGTTGCCTCTTCCTACTGCCGGGAGTTTTTTTTTTATAAAAAAATAGCCAAATAAAACTAAAAATAATTTAAACATAGGGCATGTTTGCTTGGAAGAATTTAGAGAAATCTGGATGAATCTGGAAGAGTTTGTTAGAGCGTGAACAGTATTTTTCATTCGGGAACAGTTAAATCCGGCTGGTTTTCACACCAGCCGAACGCAGCCATAGCATGTAACAAACTTAATTTTTGACAACTAGTACAGTCATTTTAAGTCGCGCCAAATATATACCGTGGCGTGACTCGCCACTACAGTCATGCCATATGCGTTGGCGTGACTAACTAGCGCGGGATGCACGTGCTTTGTTAGCAAACTTTGGATTTCACCTAAACATGTATGCCCATCAATTCCATTACGAAAAAACTACCTTTTTTAAAAAAAAAACAAAAAAACTACTTTTCAAACCATGAATTTAGATAACGTTTTCGGAGTCCATTTTAAGGCTAAACAACTTAACTTAAGTTTTAAATATAGCAATACATGAACATCTTGAATTTCAAAACTTAAGGAAGTATGATACCAAATAAAAAAATGTGTCATGGTTATTTTGTAACACCTGCTTATAAATTTTGAATTTTTTTTAGAGAAAAGTAATTCTTCATTTTGGATCGACAAAATAAAAAAAATCAAATCGCCAACAAAAGATATGAAAGCTAACGGAGGCAAATATGGCCACGCCAACGGTGCTGGCGTGACTGGCCTCCGTGTCACGCCATTCACTTTGGCGTGACTCATTAACCATTCACGCTAAATGTTATGGCGAGACTTAGCTTCATGTGTTGGTTGCCTGTATCTCATAGTCTGGCTGAAAAGAGATGTTGTTTTACATGAGAAAAAAAACAATGAAAGGTTGTCAGTATAATTTTTATTTCGTACAGATATAGTCTTAAAATTCTTATTGTCTTAAACTTCTTTAAAATACATTAATTGTACTTGATATGATATATACTAATCCTACACTAATAATAATATCATTAGCTAAGCAATGCATCCGGCGAGTACGGCTCCTAGAAACGCTTAAAATCTACGTGTCTGTAGAGCCAGGTTTACAGACCTGTTTTGCATCCCGTGAGCGTACCCCAGAAAGCAATACAAGCTATTGGGCCAACCCAACCGAACGGCACATATAATGTACGGATAGGCTCGGACTTTGACTCATGGAGCCCGTGTGATGTCGGGTGCTTGAAGTTTGAACTTAACGAGATAAATAATCCAACTTCCTCAAAAGAAAAAAAAAGTGATGACTTTTTATTAAAATGATCTATCTTAATGAGAAAAATACTAGGGCCATTGCAAAGAAAACCTCAAACTTGAGAAAGGAAAAGAAATAGATTTTAATAAGGCAGCCAAAAGGATAGAGAAAAAAAAAACATAACCAATCCAAACTAGCCAAATGTAGGCCATGTTCTGCGGCAGTACTTTTCAGCGAACGAACGGTGTTTTTCTCTCACAATATTTCAACATAAGACAAATTTCAGCGAAACGAATAGGGCCGTAGTCGCTACCTTGTTCAAACCCCAGCGAACTATTATTAGCCGCTTTCACATATCATTCGGCCCTGTTCGTTGAACTTATCAGCCTGACTTATCAGGCATGGTACAGTGTTTTTCTCTCACAATAAATCAGCGAACAATACTTTTCAGCCTGACTTTTCAGCGAAGCAAACAGGACCAAATCAGCCACTAGCTAATAGATAGAAAGCCATATTTTTATTTTATGTTTATATTATTAATCGGTTTTTCCAAAAGGAAAATATCCAAATAAAAAAGGTGGAATATGCCACTACCACCATTTGAATTGGCGAAATTTAAATTTCGCATATTCAGCCGTGGAATTGAAGCACCGTTTGAATCGACGGAATTTATTCTTTCTCCACAACACTTTTAAAAAAAATTCACAACCTTTTCAGATAAGCTTGGATGAAGATAAATCAAAACTTGCAGGTAAGCTTGGATGGAGATAAAATTCATGTGAGATTTTCATATCGCGACAAAATTTACAACTTTCTACTTGCCCTGTTTTAAATGGTATAAATCATTCACATTTGTTTTGGAATACTTCTGTCAATAAAACATGACAGTTCACATGTCAAAATCAACTTACTTCCTGTTTGTTTGCTTTGTTTGAAACATTACATTTCAGATTGAAAGAAAATATCAGTGCAGTTTGATCCATTCCGGCGCCTTTTTTCCTTCTCGGTCATTTTATGAATATTGTACTCGTACATTTTTAACGGTCGAAGTTTGTCAGATGAACATTTTTTTATGTGTGTTTTTTAGCTGGATGTGGTCTGAGTTGTATTGTCAGCGCTACCACTACTAATAACTTTTTTTAGCAAAACCACTACTAATAACTGTGAAACCCCAGAAAACAAAAAAAAAAAATCAAAATCGGGCTGGGCTGTCTGGTCGGACCAGGGCCCAGGGAGGTGGTAGTCAGAGCCCGCCGGCCGCCGCGCCGCCGCACCACGAACAGAACCCTATCCCCCCTCGCTGATTCAGGAAGGGGGAAAACCATGGCGTCCTCCGCCGCGGCGCCGAGCGGCGCGCCACCAGCTGGGAAGCGCCCGGCCTCCAGCGGACGGGAGGGAGACCAGATGGTCATCACGCCGCTGGGCGCCGGCAGCGAGGTCGGCCGTTCCTGCGTCCACATGACCTTCAAGGGCCGCACCGTCCTCGTAAGCACCTCATTCATCATTCTCCCCCACTCCCCTTGCAAACCCTACTTTTTTTCGATTCGCCACTACTGCAGCTGATGAATGCTCCTCTTTGTGATGCGGCTAGTTCGACTGCGGCATCCACCCGGCGTACTCTGGCATGGCGGCGCTGCCCTACTTCGACGAGATCGATCCGTCCACCATAGACGTCCTCCTCATCACCCAGTAAGCTTCTTTCTCTTTCGATCCGACCCCCGCTTGCCTCTACGCATGCCTAATTCGCGGGATTAATAAAAATTACAGCTTTCACTTGGACCATGCCGCCTCGCTGCCGTACTTCCTGGAGAAGGTAATGCCTGCGCATTTGCGCTATTCGTGCTGCGTGGTTGTTGTTGTGGTGCTATTTGGTGCTGAAAATTTGCCGGTTAATCTCTGCAGACTACATTCAAGGGCCGGGTGTTTATGACCCACGCCACAAAGGCTATTTACAAGCTGCTGCTCTCGGATTATGTCAAAGTCAGCAAAGTGTCCGTGGAGGATATGCTGTATGATGAGAATGACATTGCTCGCTCCATGGATAAAATTGAGGTATGTTACATCCTATTACTGTACCTTTTAGCTTGTTTGGCTTTGCACTGCAGGAAACAGAGTGTTGCTTAAATACACGCATATTCGATACTGGTGTTTGGCATATTGATTTTAGATAGCAAACAATCCTTATAACATGTAATGCTTATGATGCGCTAATCAGTGAAACATACAATACCTGCTAATTTCCTCCCCTAAGCATCATCTGTTTTTCTTCTTTAAAGAAAATGCAGAATTCTGCTCATCATGTTTGAAAGTTTTTTTTTCAGGAATGCACATTTTTATTAATCCGAAAGTCGTCTTGTGCAGGTTATAGATTTCCACCAGACATTGGAAGTTAATGGGATACGCTTTTGGTGCTACACTGCTGGCCATGTACTTGGGGCCGCCATGTTCATGGTGGATATTGCTGGCGTGCGCATTCTTTACACTGGTGACTACTCCCGTGAAGAAGACCGCCACCTACGAGCTGCTGAGCTCCCACAGTTCTCCCCAGACATTTGCATTATTGAGTCGACCTATGGTGTACAGCAACATCAACCCCGGATTGTTCGTGAGAAGCGCTTTACTGAGGTTATTCACAATACTGTTTCACAGGGGGGGCGTGTTCTTATCCCGGCATTTGCACTTGGCAGAGCACAAGAACTGTTACTTATCCTCGATGAGTATTGGTCCAAACACCCAGAGCTCCATAAGATTCCTATCTATTACGCTTCCCCTCTTGCCAAGAGGTGCATGGCTGTCTACCAGACATACATAAACTCCATGAATGAAAGGATACGGAACCAGTTTGCACAATCCAATCCCTTCCATTTCAAGCACATCGAGTCCTTGAATAGCATTGATAATTTTCATGATGTGGGTCCTTCAGTGGTGATGGCTAGTCCAGGTGGTCTTCAGAGTGGTCTCTCTAGGCAGCTTTTTGATAAGTGGTGCACAGATAAGAAGAATGCCTGTGTTATTCCAGGTTATGTTGTGGAGGGAACCCTTGCAAAGACCATTATTAACGAGCCAAGAGAAGTGACACTAGCTAATGGGCTCACTGCTCCTCTTCATATGTCGGTCCACTATATCTCTTTTTCAGCTCACGCAGATTTCCCTCAGACAAGCAATTTTTTGGATGAACTTCGGCCACCAAATATTATTCTTGTGCATGGAGAAGCAAATGAAATGTCAAGGCTTAAACAGAAACTTATTACTCAGTTTGATGGTACAAATACGAAAATTGTGTCTCCCAAGAATTGCCAATCAGTAGAGATGTATTTCACTTGTGAGAAAATGGCCAAGACTATTGGTAGGCTGGCAGAAAAAGTACCAGAAGGTGGAGAGTCTTCCGGTGGCTTACTTGTCAAGAAGGGATTCACGTATCAGATTATGGCGCCTGAAGATCTCCGTGTCTTCACACAGTTATCAACAGCTAACATCACTCAGCGCATTGCAGTCCCTTATTCTGGTTCTTTTGAAGTCATAAAGTACAGACTGAAGCAAATATATGAGAGCGTGGAGTCAGCAACAGAAGAATCTGATGTTCCAGCATTGATTGTGCATGAAAGAGTGACAGTTCGCCTGGATTCAGAAAGTTATGTTACACTGCAGTGGTCATCCGATCCCATCAGTGACATGGTGTCTGATTCTGTGGTGGCTATGATCTTGAACATCGGTCGGGAAGGTCCCAAAGTTGTTCCGGTTGAAGAAGCAGCGAAGACCAAAGAAGAGACAGAAAAGGTTGCTCAAAAGGTGGTGTATGCTCTTATGGTATCACTTTTCGGTGATGTTAAAGTTGCAGAGGATGGGAAATTTGTCATATCTGTAGACGGAAATGTGGCGCACTTGGATGGGATGAGTGGCGATGTTGAATGTGAAAATGCTACACTGAAGGAACGGATCAAGACTGCATTCCGTCGCATACAGAGCGCCGTGAGACCAATCCCACTTTCAGCCTCTTGATCGGAGGGCAATGTTTAAACTTGCTTGACATTTCCCAGTTTTTCAAAGTAAGATTATCTGTCTGGACTAGGATAGCAGTTCTTTTGCGAAAAGAATGCCCAATTGCATTGTACTGCAAGCTACTCAAGAGGATCGTTGCTCTGGGATTGGCACTGAAACGCCAGTTGTAACATTGTAACATGAACTAACTCATTTTCATTAAAGTTCGACTTATCTGTCCTGTTTCCTTTTCATACCCAAATTTGAAATAATTCGGTGTGGTGTTCCAAGTTCTGTTTCGACATGTTTCATCAATCTTCTGAAGCGGTTGTTGGTTGTTAGAAATGTGGCCTCGGGTATATCACCAAGGCTGGCTAGGAACAGATGGGGATACCATAAGGTTTCGTACTGTAAATTTTTATGCAGATGAGAATACATATAAAAAAAATCAACCTATCATCTTTTCATCTTATTTTTTCTCGGGAGCACTAGCGCCGGGAGGTCCGGCGCCCGCAGCACGTCCTGACGCATCTTCCAGTCTCAGCCAATCGAACTATGAGCTGGCGTCGTGGTCCACCAAGAGGCATCCCTTGTAAAATAGAAAAATAAAGGGGACTAAAGCGCTACATGCCCGCCTAACGGAAGGGGCGCGTCCGCATTGCGATCCCTGGCGCGTCCTGTCCGCCGGCCCTCGCTGCACCCCCTCCGTAGTCTGAGAAGAAGGAGACAAGGCGAGGTAGCAAAAAGCGAGGAGGGAGATGCAACACTCGATCTACTTTTGAAACATATAGATATAACACTTGCAATATATGTCTGAAGACAGATGAAACATTTAAAACATGTGTCTGAAACACTTGCAAAAACACTTGAAAATAATTGCAACACATACGCACCATCCAGATAAAACGCTTGCAACATATATGTGAAACATATGCAACATCCACATAAACATACACTTGCAACGTACATCTGAAAAAACAAATAAAACATTGGGAACAGATGTTTCTAACATACGTGTACAACCATTGCAGCATATGCAACATCTCGGTCTACTTTTACAACATCCATATGAAACCCTTGCAACATATCTCTAAGACATATGAAACACTTAAATGTACGCCGGCAACATGCGCTTTTAGTGCAAGCGTAATGTCACCTTGCTGCTTGGATGAATGGAACTCATCATTGCGGAGCTTGACACTGGCGCAGAGCTCGATGCCATGGAGTGCGCAGAGGTTGCCGATGCGGAGCTCGTCGCCGGTACGGACCTCGGCAGTGGCCGCGGCTGGTGGATGGAGCGTAGCCGCGACGAGAGGCGTGAGTACGGGTGGAGGGGCGCGTGGCTCGGGCGGGGGCGGCGCCGATGAGCAGCGCGGGCAGAAATTCATCCTGCGACCACGAGCGGGGGTGCACAACACATAGCGGCGTGAGCAACGCCATCGTGTGGACAAGGATGAGCCACGAGGTCCGGACGGGAAGTCATGTGAGCGACGCGGGCGAGTGGATGAGGATGAGCCAGTAAGTCACGGGACGGACGACCGTGCCATATTATTATCGTATTTTTTTTTATCGGAGGCAGTAATCATCACCAAGGAAAAGCATCTTATTTTTATGACCAGAGGTTCTAAGTGTAATTATCAGCGAGAAGGCTTAATGACCGGAGGTTGAATATGGTCTCGCTTTTCTTTCTTCTACTGTATAAGCTATGGCCTGAGGTCCTTATTTTTTCAGATGAATATTTTCTGCTACTGTCGTTGCAGTCTGATTTTTTTCGGACAATATTTTCTTTCTATCTATTCTAAATTTTAAGACGTTTTGATTTTTCTAATACATCGTTGTTACTATCTATCTAGACATAGTGTATGTCTAAGTGCACACTAAAATATATATGCATCTAGAAAATCAAAATGTCTTGTAATTCGGAACTGTTTGAGTATTCGGCAGTGCTAGCGTCCGGATGTCCAGACAGACACCCGTGTCTGCACTTTGTCGTAACCCGCGTACTTGCATCCCACGCCGCCCAACTGCGAGTGTGGAGTCCCTGCTCCTGGCCCTCCACTTCTCACGCGCATGCACGCGGCCAACAGCTGCAGCAGGTGACTACGCAGGTGGCTACGTCAGCACACAGAAGAGAGGGAAAGGGGTGGCGGATGCCCAACCGGCGCCGAGAGGAGGAGGAGGAGACACCGAGGCGAAGGTGGGGCAACAGAAGAGTGAAGAAAGAGATGCAATGCCCGACCTACTTTTGAAACATCCGGATGGAAACTAACATATGGCTGAAGGCAGATGAAACACATGAAACATACATCTAAAACACTAGTTGCAACATCAGATCTACTTTTGAAACATCCAAATAAAACACTTGCAACATACGTACGAAACAGATGAAACACTCGAAACATGCATATGAAACAGTTGCAAAACACCTAAAAATACTTCATATGTAAAAAAACATATGCAACATCTAGATGAAACACTTGCAAACATATGTCTGGAAAACGAGACGAAGCATTTGGAACATACACTTGAAATACGTGTATAGACTTTGCAACATGCGCAACATTCTGATATACTTTTACAACATCAAGATGAAACACTTGCAACATCTAGATGAAAAATCTGAAACACTTGAAACATACTCTTGCAACATGGGCTTTGCTTGGACGAATGGAGGCACACCGGCGCAGAGGTCGATGGCGGCATATGGACCTCGTTGTGCGACAGCGGCACAGACAACTCGCCGGCGGGCACGGTGTCACACGAATCTCGTCCCCCTCGCGTGCTTACTGGAGCATCCGTCGTGGAGGCTTGTTGGCTCGGTGGAGGCGACCGTGGCTCGACAGCTCGGTGGAGGCGGTTGCGGATAGCGGGCTGGCGTGGTGAGCAGGCAAGACAGACTGGGCCCGACAGGGAATGCGGCGCGAATGAGGCAGCGCGGAGGAGGCCACAGGGGATGATGGGCCGTGGCGCTGCGGGGGACCGGCGGCGGTGAGACGGAGTGGGGTGTGCCGTATGTGGATAGGCACGACGATATAGGGAGGAAATGGTGAAACGAGCATCAGGGCACGTGGACGGGCACATAGGGTCGCTGGGTTCGAACTTTAGGGGCTTGTTTGGCTGGCTGAAAAAATAACCGATGGTGATGTTAATTTGTCGTGAGAAAAAAAATATTATTATTTCGCTGAAATGGTACGCATGATAAGTTCAATCTGCCTATGTTATGGATGAGTAGCTGAGTACTCTCTGCCACTCGGAAAAAAATCAGTCGTATTTTGTCCAGTGCTGCCGCCACCGGCGGGGAAAAAATCAGAAAGAAACGAAAAGAAAGGTGAAACCCATGGCGTCATCCGCCGCGGCGCCGAGCGGCGTGCCACCGGCGGGGAAGCGCCCGGCCTCCAGCGGACGGGAGGGAGACCAGATGGTCATCACGCCGCTCGGCGCCGGCAGCGAGGTCGGCCGCTCCTGCGTCCACATGACCTTCAAGGGCCGCACCGTCCTCGTAAGCACCTCCTTCATTATCCTCCCTCCCCTTGCAAACCCTACCTGTTTTGGATTCGCCATTACTGCAGCTGATGATTGCTACTCTCTTTGTGATGCCGCTAGTTCGACTGCGGTATCCACCCGGCGTACTCCGGCATGGCGGCGCTGCCCTACTTCGACGAGATCGATCCGTCCACCATAGACGTCCTTCTCGTCACACAGTAATCTCGTTTCTCTTTTGATTTGATTGATACGATACCCCCTGCCTCTCTACTTGCTTAATTTGCGAAATTAAAAGAAAAAGTGAAGTGCGCGACCGGTCCTTAAACTTGTCTGCCTATGTCATCCCAGTCCTGAACTCTTAAAATGTAGAATCACAATACACATAAACTCTGTTTGGGTATCACTATGGTCCTATCAGGTATCGACATGAGCAGCCGGCTAACATGGCCTTGCCACCATGGACGAACAAAGAAGCAACTACGCTTAGACTATGACTAATCTACCTGACTCAAGTGACAAGCCTGTCTACCGCGAGCGCAGCATGAGTATCGTCTCAAGAGCCACATCTTGTACAACTTATTACATGCCCTCAGGGCAAAGACAACGACCTATTATGTCAGTCCCTCTAACAGAAACGAACAAAAAGACAGAACCCAAAGACTGAACACAAGCACTCCTTTCTGGGATTAGCACCAGTCACTTCTCCTTCTCCTGTGTTCATGCTTGCATTCAAAGAGTCAAGCCCATGGCAGCCACTGGATCGGTGGCGTCGACACTTGCGGGCCATGGGCACGCATGGATCCTGTTGAGTAGGACCTCTGGCGGCAAGTGACACCATGAGATCATGGGAGAGAGCCCACACATAGGGGTGTAGATGGATTTGGCAGTCACTGACCCATTTAGGTGGAGGCAGACGTGAGCGAAGTGCTATTGGTGGGAGGTTAGAAGCTGCTCTGTGGATCCTGCCCTCTGTTGCAGTTAAGGCACCATTGTCTTCCACGGTCAATTTGGGCCTTGCGTCACACAGTAAAGACCAGTTTGGGTCTAGGTCACCACGTTCCTTGCTCCTCGTTGCGTTGAGCGAGGCATTGCGGGTACGGTCGAGTTGCTGGACCATGCGGACGCTTCGAGCTTGGGCATGCTGGTTTCGGTGCCGCTTGCTATCTTAGCACTCCACATCACCCACCACCACAGCGGTGGTGGCCACATCCATGATGTAGAGCTTCTCGGTGACGTTCCAGGGAGAGTCCGTCTACAATACGTCATGCACACTGGCGGCCTTGTCCGCCCTCCTCGACCGTGTGTCCATTGGGGAGCTCAAAGTGGTGGGCGATGCCATTGATAGATGCTATGGAGGCGGAGAGGTGGCGGATGATGAGTGGGGTGATGATGGTTTTTGAGCGTGGTGCGGTTGTAGAAGTCCAGTCCAGGTCCAGCCATGGCCATGTCCACCCACGGCCATGGGTGGAGAGTCCAGACCTGTTTGGACCAGCTTTGAGACCCAAACAATGATTAGGGACATAAAAAATGCATTTTGAGAGTACAAGGACTGGGATGACACAATGGCGCAAGTTTAAGGACTGCCTGTGGACTTTACTCAATTAAACATTTCAGCTTTCACTTGGACCATGCTGCCTCACTGCCATACTTCTTGGAGAAGGTAATGCCTGTGAATTTGCACTGGTGGTGCTGCGAAATTGTCATTTTGATGCTATTTGTTGCCTGAAATTTGGGAGTAATTTCTGCAGACTACATTCAAGGGCCGGGTGTTTATGACCCATGCCACAAAGGCTATTTACAAGCTGCTGCTTTCGGATTATGTCAAAGTCAGCAAAGTGTCCGTGGAGGATATGCTGTATGATGAGAGTGACATTGCTCGGTCCATGGAGAAGATTGAGGTATATTACAACATTACTTTTTAGGTGCTTCTCTTTCCGCAACAGGAAACAGGGTGTTGCATATCCTCCACGGATTTAGATAGAGTGACTTGATGACAAATAAATTTTTTACTTCCTCTTACAACCATCATAATGGGTTCTGCTTATGATACATTGCTTAGTAAAATATACAATATATTCTCATCCTCCCCAGTCCCCCCCCTCCCAAATGTTATCTATTTTTCTTCTTTAAAGAAAATGCAGAATTCTGCTCGTGCTGTTCAGAAGGCTACTTTATTCAGGGAATGCTTATTTTTGTTAATCTAAAAGTGCTTTGCAGGTTATAGATTTCCACCAGACATTGGAAGTTAACGGGATACGCTTCTGGTGCTACACTGCTGGCCATGTACTTGGTGCCGCCATGTTCATGGTGGATATTGCTGGTGTGCGCATTCTTTACACCGGTGACTACTCCCGTGAAGAAGACCGCCACCTACGAGCTGCTGAGCTCCCACAGTTCTCCCCAGACATTTGCATTATTGAGTCAACTTATGGTGTACAGCAACATCAACCCCGGATTGTACGTGAGAAGCGCTTTACTGAGGTCATTCACAATACTGTTTCACAGGGGGGTCGTGTTCTTATCCCGGCATTTGCACTTGGCAGAGCACAAGAACTGTTACTTATCCTCGATGAGTATTGGTCCAAACACCCAGAGCTCCATAAGATTCCTATCTATTATGCTTCCCCTCTTGCCAAGAGGTGCATGGCTGTCTACCAGACATACATAAACTCCATGAATGAAAGGATACGGAACCAATTTGCACAATCCAATCCCTTCCATTTCAAGCACATCGAGTCCTTGAATAGCATTGATAATTTTCACGACGTCGGCCCTTCAGTGGTGATGGCTAGTCCTAGTGGTCTTCAGAGTGGTCTCTCTAGGCAGCTTTTCGATAAGTGGTGCACAGATAAGAAGAATGTGTGTGTTATTCCAGGTTATGTTGTGGAGGGGACCCTTGCAAAGACCATTATCAATGAGCCAAGAGAAGTGATGCTAGCTAATGGGCTCACTGCTCCTCTTCATATGCAGGTCCACTACATCTCTTTTTCAGCTCATGCTGATTTCCCTCAGACAAGCAACTTTCTGGATGAGCTTCGACCACCCAATATTATTCTTGTACATGGCGAAGCAAATGAAATGTCAAGGCTTAAACAGAAACTTATTGCTCAGTTTGATGGTACAAATACGAAAATTGTGTCTCCCAAGAATTGTCAATCAGTGGAGATGTATTTCACTTGTGAGAAAATGGCCAAGACTATTGGCAGGCTGGCAGAAAAAGTACCAGAAGTTGGAGAGTCTTCTGGGGGCTTACTTGTGAAGAAGGGATTCACATATCAGATTATGGCTCCTGAAGATCTCCGCGTGTTCACACAGTTATCTACAGCTAACATCACTCAGCGCATTGCAGTCCCTTACTCTGGTTCTTTTGAAGTCATAAGGTACAGACTGAAGCAAATATACGAGAGCGTGGAGTCAGCAACAGAAGAATCTGATGTTCCAGCATTGATCGTGCATGAAAGAGTGACAGTTCGCCTGGATTCAGAAAGTTATGTTACACTGCAGTGGTCATCTGATCCCATCAGTGACATGGTGTCTGATTCTGTGGTGGCTATGATCTTGAACATCGGTCGGGAAGGTCCCAAAGTTGTTCCGGTTGAAGAAGCAGCGAAGACCAAAGAAGAGATAGAAAAGGTTGCTCAAAAGGTGGTGTATGCTCTTATGGTATCACTTTTCGGTGATGTTAAAGTTGCAGAGGATGGGAAATTTGTCATATCTGTAGACGGAAATGTGGCACACTTGGATGGGAAGAGTGGCGATGTTGAATGTGAAAATGCTACACTGAAGGAACGGATCAAGACTGCATTCCGTCGCATAGAGGGTGCGGTGAGACCAATCCCACTTTCAGCCTCTTGACAACTTGTTTGACATTTCCCTGCTGAACAAAGTAGCATTATCTGTTTACACTAGAAAACCACTTCCTCCCCAACAACGACAAAAAAAAAAAAGACTCGCAAATGCCTTGTACTGCATGCTACTCAAGAGGATTGTTGCTCTGGGACCGCCTTTGTAATATCACTTGTAACATTGTAATCCTAACTTGAACCACCTCCATCGTTTTCAGTAAATTTCTACTTATCCATCTGTTTTCTTATTGTACTCACTCGAATTCCCAATGCTTTGCTGTTCCAAATTCTGTTTTGCTATGTTCATCTTGTGAAGCAAAGGATCTGCTGCAAGGTTTTGTCATTCTACCATCTATTCACGTGCCTTTAGTGTTTTTCTAAACAGTAAGGAGTCGGTCACCTGTCATTTATCCATTATTCGGGCTAAATGGTCAATTAAACAGGATAAACGGCCAATTAGACGGGATATAGTTGATTAAACGGAAATGGCATACCGCTTTGTAGCGTTTACATGGTGTTTAAGTGAGCTAAATGATTGTTTAGGTGAACAATACTGCCCTGCTTCTCTTTTCGTATCCACTCAATTTTGAAGTTTCTGTATTTACCCCCCCTTTCTATTATGCATCGGAATATTTATCAATGAAAGGGAATACAAATCGTATAACCACAATTCAATCTACACAACTTAGGTATCACACTGTATAATTCAGAAGCACACAAACTTATCAATCAGGCTACCTGTTCGCTTGTCTTATGAGCCGTACTTTTTCAACGAACGAACAGTGTTTTTCTCTCGCAATAAATCAGCCAACGGTACTTTTCAGCCTGGCTTATCAGCCTCCTTCCCTATTCCCCGGCCTGCAACTGCAAGAACAACAGGAACTGCTTACTCACCAGCCGATTCTGAGTGGAAATTTCTGATGCATGACGCACGCATCATCAGTCATCAGAGAGGTCACGAGGGACGGGCACAGGGGAGGCAAGCCAGCGCCTTGGAAACGAAGCTGCTCTTGCTTTTGTCCTTGTCCTTCCCCGACAACGACGGCTTCACCGTGGGGATGTGGGAGCCGTCCTCTCCGCGCTTCTTGCATTTTTCGCACTCGTCGCGGAAGGCCTTGAAGGCGTCGACGCAGTACCTGGCCGCCTCCGCCACCGTCATCCCCTCCACGAGCTTGTGCGGGTACGAGTCCTTGGTGTGCTCGCCGTTGAGCACCGCGGCGAGCTGCACCAGCTCCTCCTGGAACTCCGACAACGGGGCTTGCTCCGCGGCCGCCGTCCGCCGCAGCTTCACTGGCTCAGGCAGGGTAACTGCATGCACGCACGCACATCATCAGTATCAGTGTCAGTCATGCATGTCTGTCACAACACACTAGCTACTACTACTAGTGACGTACGTGGGCAGTCGGTGCGCGGCGTGTCGCGAGTGAGGAAGCAGTCGAAGGTGCCGGCCCAGGCGTCGCGCTTGGTGAGGAAGCTCCTGAGGTTGAAGAGCTTCTTGACGGTGGCCGGGATGGAGGAGTGCTCGAACTCCGACGTCGGGTATGGCCCTGACGGCCTATGCAGCACAGTCCCGGGCTCGATCCACGGCGACACGAGCAGCGCCGGGACGCGGACGCCGAGGCGGTCGAAGCCGAAGAAGAAAGGCGCGGCGCTGACGATGCCGTCGGGGCTGGGCACGACGCCGGCGCCGGCGGGCGTGGGCACGTGGTCGTAGAACCCGCCGTGCTCGTCGTAGGTGACGACGAGGAGCGTCTCCTCCCACTGCGGCCCCGACCGCAGAGCCTCGTACACCTCCTTGACGAACCGCTGGCCTTCGGCCACGTCATGGGACGGGTGGTCGTCGTTCCCCGGGAGGATCTCCAGGTCGAAGTAGCGCTGCTCCACGACGACGTAGCTGGGCAGCTTTCCCTCCCGGCAGTGACGCCGGAAGTCGAGGTCGAAGGCGTGGAAGCTGCCCGCGTACTTGAGCTGCCGGAGGTTCCGGTAGAAGAGCGTCGACGGCGGGTACTGGTAGTAGATGCCGAAGGAGAAGCCCTCGTCGTGGAGCGCGTCGAAGATGGTCCGCTGCGGGAGCCCCGCCACCAGCGCCTTGGTGTCGTTGCTGACGAGGCCGTGGGAGGTGGCGGAGTGCACGAACAGCCGGTTGGGCTGCGTCGACGCCGGGTTCGACGCGAACCACCGGTCGCACACGGCGAACTCCTTCACCAGCTCGCGGTACACGGGCACGGCGTCGGGGCGGAACCCGCTCATGACGGTGCCGGACATGCCGGCTTTCTCCTTCTCCGCCTGCTGCGCGAAACCGGTCATGGGCGGCGCTGGCACGCCCGGCGGGGTGATGGGCGTTGTGGCGGAGTCGATGAAGGGTGTCCCGTACACCTGCTCGTAGATGGCCTGCATGGAGTGGCCCGGGTCCGGGTCCACGTACTCGGCGCCGTCGCTGAAGCGGACGGCGCGGGAGGTCGGGTCGGACGCGTCCACGTGGTTGGTCTCGCCGCCCGTCACGCCGTCGATGTCCGGGTTCAGCGTCTTCATCCACCCCAGCATGTGGTCGAAGGAGCGGTTCTCCTGCACCAGCACCACCACCGTCTTGATCTTATTGTTACTATTGCTGGCTGCCGCCGCCATTGTTGCTCGCTCCTCTACTACACAACTGCTTGCTGTTTGTTTTCTTCCTTCTCGGTGGATGGATGCGGATATAGATCGGTGGACAATGCACAATATATGTGCTAGCCAGCAGGAGTTAGTCCAACGTGCAAGGAAAAAACTGCAGACGAGGGAAGCAAGGACGTTGTTGACTTGGCAGCACTACACATGAGCTAGGACGAGAAGAAGAAGAGGAAGACAAGCAAGATGGCACCCAGCTCGGACGCTTGTCTGCCAAACATCTTATCTTCAGAGTTTTCAGACACACACACGCGCATGGTTTCGTATATACTCCTAGTATATTCTGACATGATAACAACAGCGTGAACAAGAGAGAGGAAGCTAGAGCAGTGTAGTGCCTGCATGGACGTACACGCATCGGAGAAGACGGACGCCGGAAGGCGCGAGCGACAGAGAAGCGTCCTTGCCATCGTCGCCGTCGCCATTCCTCAGAGAGATTTCTTTGGCTTGTGGAACTATGTGGAGGCCGCTGCCGACCATTGTTGACCCCTCTTGTTGGGCTGCTGCTTTTGGATTTGCTTGACACTCCAAGGTAAGGTAAGCCAAGAAAAGATAGAGACCTCAGACCACAAGCAACAAGTCCAACAAACAAAACAGATGATGGATCCACAGCAGCTGCTTAGCTTAGGCGTCCGATCCATCCACCATCAGTTGCTTAGGCGTCCGGCAAAAGGGTGGTTTGGTATCATCGTTTTCCAATCTGCATACCACCATTTTTCTTCTAACACATCGCCGTCTAACCCAGAGTGTCGTTATCAGCTGATTAATTTGTTCATAAACCATAAGCATCCATTCCTGTTGGCGCAAGCATATTCTCTGTTAGCGTAGCAGTGCGAACAATCAGAATGCTGATCTGTTTAGTTTTAGGATTTAGCTTCTTACACACAACTTGCAGTAGCTCATCAGTGACTCAGTGAGCGAAAAATTCATCAGAAATGCCTTTTCCTCTTTTTTACTTTTTTTTTTAAAATCAAATGGAAGGAAACAAAAACAGACGTGATATCTCTGTCTCAACAACTAAAACATTTCCAGAGCAATCGTCTCCCGGCTTCGCTTCGCTCGCTCCGCGCGATGACTCCGAGCAATCGTCCCTACGGAGCGCTCTGCCCGGCACCTCTTCTTCTCTGTAAAAAAAGGAAAGTCCCTAATCTCCGCTCGCAACACCGGCCCCGCTCCTCACGCCCGCGGCCACCTCGCTCCTCACGCCTGCGGCGGCCGCCAGGTCCGTGGAGGCCGGGGGGCTCCAACGCCCAGCACCGGGCAAGTCGCTGAGCAGGAGTGTCCTCGCTGTTCCCTCGTTTTAAGCTGATTGACGCTAGCGCTTGCGCCCCTCCCGGCCGCCGCCGGCGCGCAAGGCACTGCAGGCCGATGTGAAAGAGATGGATCTCTTTGGCCTGATGAGCACATATGTGCACGATGCTGAGGAGGATGAGCGCAATGGCGGTGGCGGAGGGAGAGTAGAGGAAGGCATATGAGGGGCGGGTCACAGGTGCAGTTGAAACGAAGGAACGCCTGAGATTGGCCTCCAAACTCGATCCTGCCGGCTTTTGGTGGAGCGCTGATCTTGGGCCTTGTTTAGTTGTGATTTTTTTTAAAAAAATGGCACTGTAGCAATTTCGTTGTTATTTGGTAATTAGTGTCCAATCATAGTCTATTTAAGCTTAAAAGATTCGTCTCGTGAATTTCGTCTAAACTGTGTAATTAGTTTTATTTTTTATTTATATTTAATGCTTCATGTATGTGTCCAAAAATTCGATGTGACGAAAAATCTTGAAAATTTTTGTAAAATTTAGGAAACTAAACAGGCACTTGGAGTTGTTTTTGCAGAAGCATCAATACTCCCTGTGCAGCAGCTCGCTAGAGTGTTGTGTTGCAGCTGCAGCCTACTCGATCCACTCCCTGGTGAGTCCCCAAACCATTAATGCTTATGGGTTGGGATTTGAGATATTATGTGCCTAGACTATTATTCAAACTGAGGGATTCCCCAAGCTATGCTTAAGGGCGTCCGCAATGATGCTGAGTCAGTCAGCTAGCTATTTGAGTGTACAGCTCAGCATGTATCCTATGTGGAGGAAAGAGAAGATGCAAAAATATTCGAGCCGGCGGCTTGCTTGTCGCTCGGCTTGCACGCGCTACGATGCGCCAAATCGCCAGCTTCATCGCCATCTGCTAGCTATTCTTCTAGCGTTTTCAGATCCGCTGCGCGCAACCCTCTCCTCCCCCGTCCCCTACGCGGGAATCCTTCTCCCCCATCCGCTGCGCGCGAATCCATTTTCTCTTCTGCGTCACTACGCACGAAAATCCGTCCACGGCGCGCGAAAATCCCTCCACAATCCACCTTCTCCCGCCCTTGCTCTTCCGATTTAGTTCTGGAGGCGTCAAAAGCAAGGTCTGTTCCTCTTCTTTTCCATCATATCTTCCCATCTATCTTATTCCACAATCCAGCTCCTGTGCTTGACTCTTTCGATTCAGTTCCGGCCCGCGAGATCCTTGTCGCTGCTGGTGATGAGCCGTCGGAAGCGAGAGATGGCCCTGCCACCACACCAGACTGGATCTACTCAGATGGGATCCGCGGGATCCGCCCCTGCTTCTGCTATTCAAGTGCCTACGCATGATCCTGCATTTCTTGGTGGTGGTTCTTCTATTCCAAATATAGGAGGTCCATCAGGTAATCGAGTTCGCTCTTGGTTTCTATATTTAGCTAGATGCATAGCAGTAAGCTAGAAAAAAAATCAATGAAGTCACTCCTGCTACTTATTGATTTTTTAGATATTTAGTGGAAGTTTATCTTGATTTCTTGATAAAGTGTTTGTCTAAACTAATGGCCGAATGGCATGACTCTGCAGCATGGTGGCCTGGACCTTTGCCACAAGCCACATCTTCAGCAGCCACATCCACAAATTGGTAAGTTTTATTTTTTTCTATGTAATTTTCTTGCTGCACTAGTTGTCATTTTATTATGTTCAGAAACAGTTAGTTCACTAGCTATATTAGTTTTATTAGAAGTAATGTTCAGAAACAGTTAATTCACTAGCTATATTAGTTTCATTAGAACTAACGATATGGGTTGCTTGATTTTTCAGTGGTATGGATTACTATCCACCTGGTGGTTTTATGAGCATTTTACAATCTGGACAACCATTCTTTCCTCATGTTTCGGCACCATGGCCACCTATGGGAAAGGAATCTCAATTAGCACCACCAAAAAATGACTCAGGAAACCAAAATTCTAAAAAGAGATCGAAAGGCAAAACCATCATCAACTTAGATGATGGAAACAATGGCAGGACTGTAAAGCGCCTTGTATTTGATCCAGATGAGGACGTGAGGCTAGTAAGTAAAATTGTATCACTCACTTTCTTTTTGTAGCTACACAAATATATGAACCTACAACTAATCATGTATCCTAAATTCAGGTCAGTGCATGGCTGATCTACTCAAATGACCCAATCAATGGGAATTGCAAGAAAAATGAGAAGTATTGGGGTGATGTACATGGACACTACAATAAGACTACACCTACAAACCGAAAAAGAGAGGTGAAACATCTCAAAGATCGCTGGACAAAAATTAAGAGATGGGTGGCATTTTTCTGTGGAAGTTGGAAGAAGGCTACCTCAATTTATCTTAGTGGATATTCAGATGAGCAGCTAAAAGACATGGCTAAGCAGTTTTATTTGGATGACTATAAGGAAGGACCATTCACAGTTGAGCACTGCTGGAAGATTCTTCGTGATGAACCCAAGTGGCATGCAGTTTTGGAAGAACTTGAAAACCCAAATAAAAGGAGTTTGGATGGTGAAGATGAGGCAATTGGCACCTCAAGGACACCAGAAGCTGTAGGAGAATTGGAACGTCCTGTGGGGACACAACAAGCTAAGAAAAAACGCAATGGTAAAGATAGAGTCAGCGATGATGATGTTAGTTTAGATGAAGACTTGAAGAAATTCATTGACATTCAAGCAGCAACAAAAAAACGACAGGAAGATTTCGTAGAGGCACAAGAACACATTTCTGAAAAGAAGTTTCAGACAGCAAGGCTTAACAGGGAGGCCGCTTTACCGGAATCGTATAAAAAACTCTTGTGTATGGACACTAGGGAGATGACAGAGGATATTAGAGCTGAGCATGTCCTTGCCCTGAAGATGCTAAGGGAGAAATTGGCCGGTAACAGTAACTAAGGTGCTTTGTTTACTGCTATTTTTTTACAGCCAGTCAACATGTATAAATGCATTGCTAATTATCATGCAATACCACTAAATTTAGTCAGTCAACATCTATTACCAATGCTTTGTGAATTATCATGCAGTACCACTAAATTTAGTCAGTCAACATCTATTACCAATGCTTTGTGAATTATCATGCAGTACAACTAATTACATGACCAGTATGGCTGCATATATGCACAACAGCCCAAACTCTCCAACCTCTATACCCCTTTCTAAACTTGTCTCCAAACATGTCGGATCAATCCGATGCCCTGGGCAGTTGGTCTCCCTATTTCACTCAAAGGGTAGACTGTACTAATCGCCCGGGGCTTTCACCATTGCAAAAGTGCACAGCAGCAATCCGTATGCTTGCATATGGGACTGCAGCTGACATGCTTGATGAGTACTTAAAGGTTGCAGAGAGCACTGCCCTTGAGTGCTTGGAAAAATTTGTGCAAGGGGTGGTTGAAGTTTTCGGCTCCAAGTACCTTCGACGTCCTACAGCTGAAGACATGGAGCGTCTGCTCCAAGTTGGAGAGTCTCGTGGATTCCCTGGAATGTTGGGTAGTATTGACTGCATGCATTGGCGATGGGAAAATTGTCCAACAGCATGGAAGGGGCAATATACCACTGGTCGCTATGGATTCCCAACCATGATCCTTGAAGCGGTAGCTTCACATGACCTCCATATTTGGCATGCATTCTTTGGTGTTGCTGGATCTAATAATGACATTAACGTGCTTAATCAGTCTCCTTTGTTTCTTGAGGCGATAAAGGGTGAAGCTCCTCGGGTTCAGTATTCTGTCAATGGTAGGCAATACAACACTGGTTATTACCTAGCCGATGGAATTTACCCAGAATGGGCAGCCTTTGTGAAGTCTATAAATTCACCTCAACTAGACAAGCACAAGGTGTATGCAGCAGACCAAGAAGGTGCAAGGAAAGATGTGGAGCGTGCTTTTGGCGTTCTGCAAGCTCGCTTCAACATTGTGCGTCGTCCAGCACGATCTTGGAGCACAAGGATTATTGGACTGATCATGAAAGCTTATGTTATTCTCCACAACATGATAGTGGAAGATGAGGGAGAAATGGCTAAGGAGTCTATTGATCTGAATGCAATTCCTGGAGAATCAATTGTTCTTCATCCTGAAGTGCAAAAGGCCACAAACAGTAACCCATGCTTCAATGATGTTCGACTTAGAAATTCTGCTATCCGTGCTCACTTTGTCCACACTCAACTTAAAGATGATTTAATTGAGCACATTTGGCAGCGTTTTGGCCATAGGGCTCCCCACTAGTATTTTTTTTTGCTAATAACCTCATGTAAGATCTGTCATGAATTTCTTTTTCTTATTGGCACTGTTAATTATATTGAGTAAGCTGACTTACTGCTTGTTTTCTTTTTCTAGAATCGTTGGTATGAGGTTGATTGGCATTTCTAGCAGGCTATCATGGAGGTTGACTTTTGGATTTTGGTGCTTCTTCCTCAACGATGCAGTTAGCTGTTCAGTTTGCTTTTGTGGCTTGAAATAAACATGTATGGCTAGAGTCATTGTTATCAATTAGTGCATTATGTAGTAAGTATGGACATTCTATTTTATTTCCATGTTTAAAACCTTTGGTTGTCCTGGTTGCTTATCTTTAGTTGGTCATGTAATGAAATGGCTTGAGTCATGTTTATCAATTCATCATGTAGTAACATATGGACATTTTATTTTATTGTTGTGTTCAAAAGCTTGTCCATGTTTTCATGGTTGCTACCAGTTGGTTATATTGAGATGAGATGTTTAGTGTTATTCTCCATATAGAGAGACACAAAGATAATCTTCACAGCACATACGTTCTCTCTTTGTGCATGAAAGTACTAAAAATAACAAATAGCTAGCACTATATAGATAGTTGCATGGACTGCTACCTATTTAGTGCTGAGGTGGATGGCTCCTAGCTAGCAATTAGCTAGGACTGTTGCGGATGACCTTATGGGTTGGGATTGCCAGGCTACAGATTTTATAGGCCAGTTAGCATCTTGGAACTGTCCATTCTTTTTTATTTTTTCGGATCTTCATGTTTCTTTGTCATTTCCAGGCAAAGTACAAGCAGATCATTGCGTGGGCACATGCCTCAACATCTCCATTCTTAGATATTCGTTACAGAATGTTCCTCATGAAAATCAGCTGCATGCCGATTAACACTGCAGGGATTAAATCAGAAGTTCAAAGAATGAAGCCAGCAGATCAGAAATTAGATTAGGTGATGAGAATATTGTACATGCCAGTGAGGCAGCTTGCCAGCAAGTCCAAGGTGAATACAATGGTGGGCATGACTGAATCTCGGTCCTTATGTGTAGGAAAAAAATGACACAAATTTTAAGCTAAGCATGGGTCATTAGCTAGATGTGGCACCACTTAAATGATTTTGTTTCAAAGACTACAAAGGAGTCTTGCTTCTGCACAAGCCATGTAAAAGTAAATCAATTGATTTACTTAGAAATATGAGGATACATGTGTCTCAGCTCATCAAACTTATTGAACAGAATCAAATAGAAATGTCATCAAAGCTTCTAAATTTAGAATGGGTTTAAGGTATTTGATTTTATTTACTACAAAGAAGATGAAATGTTAAGATTATTTATTGCACAAGGAAATAAAATGTTCTTAGTATGATACTGTTTTAGAATAAATGTTTTATTATGAATTTTGTATTGCCCATGACCTATTCTCCGCATTCCTTTGCCATCATCGAATCCCTATACGGCAATGCCTGCTGGCCCATCTCAGTGGATGGAGTGTTAGCTTGGGTGTTTGTTGACCTCGACTGCTGCCGCTGCTCGGCCAACAATGAGGTGGTAGGAAATTATTTTGTTTCCATTGCAACGCACACGTATGATTGACATCGGCTGAAATTATTTTGTTCCCATTGCAACGCATGAGTATGATTGACCACGCACGGGTATGATTGACCACGACTATGGTCGTTGTTCGGCCAACACTGAGATGGTCGGGAATTATTTTGTTCCCGTTGCAACGCACGGGCATGATCCTAGTTATGAATAATATGTTGGGTGAACCAACATTTTCCACTGGTAGAAATAGTAACAGGACCTGGAGGAGAATTTACCAAAGCCCAGTAAATATATTAATCTGAAAGTTGAACGGGTTACATGATTCAAGAAACCCATCCACTTCATATTTGAAAGAATCCAAGAACAGCCCAAGTGTAAGCCCGGCTTTCCAGTAATTAAATATGGTAATCATGTTCCTGATCCTACCAAGAACTGCAAAGGAAGCCCTGTACATCAGCGCGCCGATAACCTCCACAATGGCAACAGCAAGTCCGGCTGACAATATATCCCAGTCACCCGTTTGCCCAATGACGGTTGCGAATGCAGTAGCGCAGTAGAATCCAATCAGAAAGAATAGGATCTTCACTGGTAACCCTTTCCTTGCTTTCTTCAGCTTGGCAGAAAGCTTGCTCCAAAATGAACGAATTGCACTGAAAAGGCGAGTGCTATTGCCTGATTGGTCACCACTGTCGTCTGACATAGTTCTGATGGCCCATTGCACCTTCCTATACATATAAAAAAATGAAACAAGTCTTAATTCTTATTCACATGCACTAAGGCATAGTTGGAAGATGGTAACTACTATAGATTTCAAAGTTCAAAGGCAGCAGCAGCTTTGATTAAGAAAGAATGGAAGGGGAAGACACATAACAGAAGAAAATTAGAGCACTTAGTTAAGAGAGGACGATCACTGTTCAAATCAAACCATTAACAGTGAACTGACTGAGATTGCACATTTACTAGGATTCTCTAATTGCAAAATGCAGAAAGCAGACACCCAGTATCGCCTAGTTCTGAATCTTTCTAGTGAAGGTGTACAACTACAGATATAATAAACGAAGAAACTAATGTGAAAAATAAGATGCATATATTGTGCAAACATAGAGCAAAGCACAGAATGAATTCCCATTTTGGAACTTAGATTTGGTTCCAGATCAGAATACATCATGCTTACATGCATTCTCTAGACTGAGTAATACTGCTTGACTTCGAAACTGAGTTCGGTGCTACGGTGTATTTGAATCGCATAGCTTTTCACCAGTGAAAGATGAGACCGATTGCTAGGACACCCATTCAAAAGCTATTACAGGCTTACAGCCCAAAAAAGAAGCATATGTGTCGGATACCGCGAGAAGGGGTACCCTAAGCAAGAACCAAAAAACGACTGCTTAGACTTCGTAAAGATCGAAACCAGCTAACAATCGCTGGCCTCGGGCGACCTCTCACCAAAGGCCTCGGCCAATTCTCCGTATCGCTCGAGGCCCCCTCACCGCTGGCCTCGGGCGATCCCCCACCGAAGGCCTCGGCCGACCCCCTCTCGTCGCAGGCCTCGGCCGGGTCGCCGACCCTCCGCCTCGCGCGAGGCGGGCTCGGCAACACTCCGCTGCCTCTTCCTTCACCTGTCCCTCTGACCAAACGTCGCGTCGCATTAACTCAGCCAACTGCTGCCACTGACATCGGCCGCATGCTCGGCACAGTACAGCGGAATGGCCGACGGGACGGGGGGCGGGACTGGACAGGGGTTACCCGCCACTGTGCCCACCGCTATGCACATGGTTGACGCCCATGCCTCACTGTGCTGCCAACTCCTGCTCCGAGAACAACGCGGCGTGGGGAGCCACGACCGGGATACTGTGGCCTCGGAATCGGTACCCTAGGACCAATAATTCCCTCCAAAGCCTCGGCAGTTTGCTTCAGGGGCTCGGCAGCCTGGGGATCCATGTCCGCCGAGCCCCCACGATGGCTCGGCCTCGGCATCTGCAGAGCCTCGGCCCCCTACGACGTCATCGCACGATGACCGGCACGTCGCCCGCCATGCCCTGCCTCAAGCTGTACTGGAGCCCCACGACGTACAAGATCAAATATGACCGGCACGTCACTTCTGCACGACAAGGACGGGGCCACTCCATCGACCATACCACAACAGTGGCCGGCTACAGGGCTCGGACACACCATCCCCACTTATCGGACGCTATGTAGCAACATATGTACGTCCTGGTTCTCCCTTAGAGTATAAAAGGGAGGGGCCGGGGCCATTTCTAGGGGGAGGAGAACGACGAGCAGAAAGAGGAACTCACCAATAGAACCACACACTTCTACGCTGCTTGAGAACAACGCCTCAAGCAGCCCGCACCACCCCTAGCCGAGAACTGGGGCTAGCTCCCTCTCTCACCTAGCTTGTAACCCCCTACTACGAGCACTCCGGTGCAAGGAATACAAGATCGATCTCTCAGACTGGACGTAGGGCGTTGATTGCCTGAACCAGTATAAACCTTGTGTCTCTTTGCATCACCATCGGGGATTAGGGGCACGCAGCACAAATTCACTCGTTGGTTAAGGACCCCCCCCGGTCCGAAACACCGACAGTTGGCGCGCCAGGTAGGGGCTCGCTGCGTGTTAGCTTCATCGTCCCAGCAAGTTCCGGATGGCAGACCCCGTACGACCATTACGTCTCGGCACGGTGGTATGGTTCGGGAGCCTAGAGTTCATGTCTCTAGGATGTGGATACGATATGGTACTCCTCGCACCCCGAGCTCCACAGCCCGACGACGTTACCACAGACCCGCGGCCCAGGCGCAGGCAGCGTCCGGGCCGCGGCTCCCGTAGCACTCGCCAGGCGCGACGCGAGCGGGAACGCTCCGACACCACGCAAGCTCGGGGCGACGCGCCGCGCTCCGCCGGTATCCCTTGCCCAGCTGTTGGTGCAGAGTCCCTGGTCGGGGACTTATCTAACCTGAGCTTGGGCAAGGAAAAGATTCCGGCGACGCACGGCGACGCCTCGTCATCAAGCTCTGTCCCGCCACCTCCTGAGGGGCCAGCCCCGGCGGAGCGGCGCCCGGCAGTAGCACCATCCCCGTACCCCTTCGGGTTGATAAACGCTGCCGCCGCCTTCGCTTCCGCCTACGCTTCCAAGCACGCAGAGCCCTCAGAACTCCACCAACGTTTCGCTCTCGACTTCTCCCCCGCAACATCGGCGCACGCCCACGCCGACTCCTCGGAAGAAGACGAGACGTGGGCTGGAGCAGACTTCTCCAGTCTTTGTGACCCCGAAGCCATGCGCCGCTTCATGACTGCAAGCGACTACTGCTTCGGCTACTCCGACTCCGACGACGAAGGGACTTACGATCCGTCTCGTGAGTGCTTCCACGTCGGGCTCGGGATGCCAAGGGCGGGCGAAGAGGACGAGAGGACAGGCAACCCTTCCCCGCCCCGGCCAGGGGCGGGCGATGCCACACCTCCGCGTCTCGAAGCCCCGGCAGCACGGAACGAGAATCTCGTCCGCGGGGAGCATCGACGCCCAGACCTGGAGCAGCTCCACGAGCTTCAAGCCAAGGTCGAACAAGACCGACTCCTCCTGCAACAGCTTCGGGACACTCTCGAGCAGGAGCAGCAAGGGCGCGGTGAGGGCGGAGGAGCCCGACGGAGGGCCCGCGACGTCCATCACCGCATCAACGACAACGAGGGGGGTGAGCCACCCCCAATCTTTAATCGCGCTAGCCAGAATGTCGCAGCAGCTGCGATGCTGGTCCGAGCAATGCCCGAGCCCTCCACCACCGAGGGGCGACGGGTCCGCGGAGAGCTCCGCGACCTCCTCGAGACCGCTGCGGTGCAGCAGGCCGAAAGTTCCGCCTCCCGCCGGCGCGGAGGCACTTCGGAGCAACCCACGGCGCAACCTCGCCGGGGCCAGGGTGCCTCGGTCCGTCCCGAGCCCGCTCGCGCGCCGACGGCCAACGGGGCCCCCTCGGTGCGCGATCGACCTAGAGACCAACGCGAGGCACAAGGCGACCACGAAGTAGTTGGCAGGCGACGGCGCCACGACGACGGAGCCGGCCGGGGCTACCACCCACACCGAGGCGGCCGCTACGACAGCGAAGAGGACCGCAGTCCTTCTCCCGAGCCACCTGGCCCTCGGGTCTTTAGTAGAGCCATCCGCAACGCTCACTTCCCAGCCCAGTTCCGGCAACCTGCCAACCTCACAAAGTATAGCGGCGAGACGAACCCCGAGCTATGGCTAGCCGATTATCGCCTGGCTTGTCAGCTAGGTGGTGCGGACGATGACCTGCTCATCATCCGCAACCTCCCTTTGTTCTTGTCAGACTCAGCGAGAGCCTGGCTCGAACACCTTCCCCCCGCACAGATCCACGACTGGCACGACTTGGTGAGGGTCTTCGTCGGAAATTTCCAGGGCACCTACGTGCGCCCCGGGAACTCCTGGGACCTCAAAGGTTGCCGCCAGAAGCCGGACGAATCTCTTCGAGATTTCATCCGGCGCTTCTCCAAGAAATGCACCGAGTTGCCCCGCGTCGGTGACTCAGGAAATCGTCCAAGCATTCCTCTCTGGCACCTCCTGCCGAGACCTGGTCCGAGAATTGGGCCGGAACGTACCAACCACAGCGGCCGCACTCCTCGACATCGCCACCAACTTCGCCTCGGGCGAAGAGGCGGTTGGGGCCATCTTCCCCAACAACGACGCCAAGGGGAAGCAGAAGGACGAGGCCCCCGAGGCCTCGCCCACCCGCGTCCCCAAGAGAAAGAAGAAGGGTCGCCCAGGGAAGCAGGAGGTCCTCGAGGCCGGCCATGTCGCCGCAGCAGATCGCAGGAATCCCCGAGGCCCCCGGGGCCCCGGGCTATTTGACGACATGCTTAAGAAGCCCTGTCCTTACCATCAAGGTCCGGTGAAGCATGCCCTCGAGGAGTGCACCATGCTCCGGCGTTACTACGCCAGGCTTGGGCTCCCCGACGACGATGACGCCAGGAAAAGGGGCGCCGGCGAGAGGGACGGCGATAAAGATGATGGGTTCCCCGAGGTACGCAACGCCTTCATGATCTTCGGCGGACCCTCGGCATGCCTCACGGCGCGCCAGCGAAAGAGGGAACGCCGGGAGGTCTTCTCGGTCAAGGTGGCCACCCCCCGGTACCTCGATTGGTCTCGGGAGGCAATCACCTTTGATCGGGATGACCACCCCGATTATGTTCCAAACCCCGGGCAGTACCCGCTTGTCGTCGACCCGATCGTCGGCAACACCCGGCTTACCAAAGTGCTCATGGACGGAGGCAGCGGCCTCAACATCCTCTACGTCAACACTCTGGAGCTCCTGGAGCTCGACCAGTCACGGCTCCGAGGCGGTTCCGCGCCCTTCCACGGCGTCGTGCCAGGAAAGCGCACACGACCCCTCGGGCGCATCGACTTACCCGTCTGCTTTGGCACTCCCTCCAACTACCGCAAGGAGGTCCTCACCTTCGAGGTGGTTGGATTCAAGGGGGCTTACCACGCCATCTTGGGGCGCCCGTGCTACGCCAAGTTCATGGCGGTCCCCAACTACACCTACCTCAAGCTCAAGATGCCAGGCCCCAACGGCATCATCACCGTCAGCTCCACGTACGAACATGCATACGACTGCGACGTCGAGTGCATCGAGTACGCCGAGGCCATCGTGGAGGCCGAGACCCTCATCGCCGATCTCGGCCAGTTTGGTAGCGAGGTTCCCGACGCCAAGCGGCGCGTCGGGACCTTCGAGCCCGCGGAGGCCGTCAAGCTCGTCCCTGTCGATCCCACCGTCCCCAACGGCCGAGGACTGAAGATCAGCGCCACCCTCGACAGCAAATAGGAGGCCGTGCTCGTCGACTTTCTCCGTGCGAACGTCGATATGTTCACGTGGAGTCCCTCGGACATGCCGGGCATACCAAGGGAGGTCGCCGAGCACGCCTTAGATATCCGGGCGGGCTCCAGGCCGGCGAAGCAGCACCTGCACCGGTTCGACGAGGAGAAGCGCAGGGCCATCGGCGAAGAAGTGCAGAAGCTCATGGCAGCCGGGTTCATCAAGGAAGTATTCCATCCAGAGTGGTTGGCTAACCCTGTATTAGTCAGGAAGAAAAGTGGTAAGTGGAGGATGTGCGTGGACTACACCGGTCTAAACAAAGCGTGCCCGAAGGTCCCATTCCCACTACCACGAATTGACCAAATCGTCGACTCCACTGCAGGATGCAAAACCCTCTCCTTCCTTGATGCGTATTCCGGTTACCACCAAATCAAGATGAAAGAGTCCGACCAGCTCGCGACTTCTTTCATCACTCCATTCGGCATGTACTGCTACATAACCATGCCGTTCGGCCTCAGAAACGTAGGGGCTACTTACCAGCGGTGCATGATCCAAGTCTTTGGCGAACACATCGGGCGAACCGTCGAGGCCTACGTGGATGACATCGTAGTCAAGTCCAGGAAGGCCGGTGATCTCAGTCGGCGACTTGGAGGTTGCCTTCACATGCCTCAGAGAGAAGGGCATCAAGCTCAACCCCGAGAAGTGTGTCTTCGGGGTTCCCCGAGGCATGCTCTTGGGATTCATAGTCTCGGAACGTGGCATCGAGGCCAACCCAGAGAAGGTCTCGGCCGTGACCAACATGGGCCCAATCCGAGACCTCAAAGGGGTACAGAGGGTCATGGGATGCCTTGCGGCCCTAAGCCAGTTTCATCTCGCGCCTCGGTGAAAATGGCCTGCCCCTGTACCGCCTCTTGAGAAAGTCCGAGCGCTTTTCTTGGACCACCGAGGCCGAGGAAGCCCTCGCTAGGCTAAAAGCACTGCTCACCAACCCCCCCCGTCCTGGTTCCGCCCACCGAGGGCGAGCACCTCTTACTCTACGTCACCGCGACTGACCCAAGTGGTCAGCGCGGCCGTAGTAGTCGAGAGGCAGGAGAAGGGACATGCTTTACCCGTCCAATGACCTGTCTACTTCATCAGCGAAGTGCTCTCCGAGACTAAGACGCGTTACCCCCACATCCAGAAGCTGGTTTACGCCGTAGTCTTGGCTCGACGCAAGCTGCGTCACTACTTCGAGTCCCACCCGGTGACCGTGGTGTCGTCTTTTCCTCTG
Organism: Miscanthus floridulus; assembly: GCF_019320115.1. NCBI lineage: Eukaryota > Viridiplantae > Streptophyta > Magnoliopsida > Poales > Poaceae > Miscanthus > Miscanthus floridulus. The sequence goes on along the minus strand of NC_089581.1, from coordinate 3,072,427 downwards.
GGAGAGATAATCCGAAACCGGGAGGCCTCGGGTAGAATAGCCAAGTGGGCTGTCGAACTCATGGGGGAAGCTTTGTCTTTCGCGCCTCGGAAAGCGATCAAATCACAGGTCCTGGCCGACTTTGTAGCCGAGTGGACCGACACACAGCTGCCACCCGCTCAGATCCAATCAGAATGCTGGACCATGTACTTCGATGGGTCTCTGATGAAGACTGGGGCTGGCGTGGGCCTACTCCTGGTCTCGCCCCTCGGAGTACACATGCACTACATGATCCGACTTCACTTCGTCGCCTCCAACAACGTGGCCGAATACGAGGCCCTCGTCAACGGCCTGCAAATCGCCATCGAACTGGGAGTGCGACGTCTCGACGTACGGGGTGATTCGCAGCTCGTCGTCGATCAGGTGATGAAAGAGTCAAGCTGCCATGACCCCAAAATGAAGGCGTACTGCACGATAGTACGTCGCCTAGAGAACAAGTTCGACGGTCTCGAACTCAACTACGTTGCGCGAAAGTACAACGAGGCCGTGGACGAACTGGCAAAAATGGCGTCGGCGAGGGCCCCGGTCCCCCCAAACATCTTCGCCAGAGACCTCCGCAAACCTTCCATCGACTGCACCCTGGCGGCGGAAGATGGCTCACCAGTCAAGCCCGTCGAAGGGCCCGAGGCCCCCTCTGCCGCCGAGGCCTCCGCAGTCGAGCCTGAAGTCATGGAAATCGAAGCAGAGCCTCCCGAGGCCGACCAGGGTACGGACTGGCGAACCCCGCTCCTTGATTACCTCACCCGGGGAGAGCTCCCTGCAGACAGGACCGAAGCCCGACGGCTTGCACGACGAGCCAAAACTTACGTCCTCTGCGACCGCGAGTTGTACAGGCGAAGCCCGTCAGGCGTCCTCCAACGATGCATCACTACCGAGGCAGGCCAGGCCCTGCTTTGGGACTTGCACGCGGGAGCCTGCGGGCACCATGCGGCGCCTCGGACACTCGTTGGAAACGCCTTTCGCCAAGGTTTCTACTGGCCAACGGTGGTTGCCAACGCCACCAAGCTAGTACGCTCCTGCGAGGGATGTCAGTACTATGCGCGGCAGACGCACCTCTCGGCCCAAGCCCTCCAAACCATCCCCGTCACATGGCCATTCGCCGTGTGGGGTCTGGACATGGTTGGGCCTCTATAGAAGGCCCCCGGGGGCTACACCCACCTGCTGGTAGCCATCGACAAGTTCTCCAAGTGGATCGAGGCTCGCCCGATCACGCAAATCAAATCCGAGCAAGCGGTTCTATTCTTCACTGACATCATCCACAGGTTCGGGGTTCCTAACACCATCATCACTGACAATGGGACACAATTCACCGGTCGCAAGTTCCTGACGTTCTGCGACGACCACCACATCCGGGTGGCCTGGTTAGCCGTAGGACACCCTAGGACGAATGGCCAAGTAGAGCGTGCCAACGGCATGATCCTACAAGGCCTTAAGCCAAGAATATTCAACCGGTTGAAGAAGTTTGGCAAGAAATGGCTTGCCGAACTCCCGTCAGTCATCTGGAGCCTAAGAAACACCCCGAGCCGAGCCACGGGATTCACACCGTTCTTCCTGGTCTATGGAGCTGAGGCCATCCTCCCCACTAACTTAGAATACGGTTCCCTGAGGCTACAGGCGTACAACGAGCAAAGCAACCGCACTACCCGCGAAGACGCCCTCGACCAACTGGAGGAAGCCCGAGACATCGCGCTGCTGCACTCAGCCAGGTACCAGCAAGCCCTACGATGCTACCAAGCCCGGCGCATCCGAAGCCGAGACCTGAAGGTGGGCGACCTGGTGCTGAGACTGAGGCAGAGCAACAAGGGCCGCCACAAGCTGACCCCACCCTGGAAGGCCGTCAATCGTCTCTCAATTGCTGAAGCCCGGGACCTACAAGTTAGCCGACGAGAAGGGCGAAGTCCTCATCAACGCTTGGAACATAGACAGCTACGTCGCTTCTAAAACCCTTAAATATTCCAAGCATTGTAATTTTGGTTCCCCCATCGAGGGGAACCTGTCCGTACTAGGACAAGTCGATACAAAGAAAAACTTAAGGGACCGGAGGTTCCCTCAAGAGCAAAAGGCTGGCCGAGCTGAGAGATAAGCCTACCCTCCGGGCTACGGCACTCCCTCACCAACTTTTACTCGAGAGGCAGCCCAGGCTCCGAGGGGGTTTTTTCAAAGGACTTGTCTAGAAATCGGAATAGAAGGTACAAACGCATTTACGATAACGCTTCAAGGGAGACTCGGCCATGCCTCCTCATGGCCGAACCTCCCTCGGGGGCTAGGGGGGGGAACCCCCTAAGTCCCGGACAACCCATTTCTTCTTAATCGATTTTCAGTTAAATCCCTACGCCAAACTCTCTCTAGCGCGCTCTAACAGATCATTTGTAAAGAACCTAAGGACCAAAGTATGTCTCAAGGCTAAAAGGGCCGGCCGAGCCGTGAGAATGACCTACGCCTCCGGGCTAACGGCAACTCCCTCAACCACCTTTTACCCGAGGGACGACTTAGGCTCCAAGGGAGTTTTACAGATGATACGTTCGGAGACAGAGGACAGAGGCTCGGAAATACAATAAAGCGATTAGAAAAAACGTATATACAGCACCTCACAAAGGCCTCGACGGCCACAAACGTCACGATACAGTAATAAATCTAACTTATTACATGGCCCCCCTCGGCCCAGGTCAAGGCGCAGGGTCTCGCCGCGTCGGCAGACGGCGAAGGAGGAACCACCTCCTCTTCGAATAGCTTCGCCAACGCCGTGCCGGGGCCCTCGACTGCCGCTTCCAGCTTCGTCAGCTCCTCCTCGGCCTTGACGGCATCCTCGGACAGGACATAGCCGTCACTGACGCCTTCGACGTCGACGCCGGCGTAGTGCGAGGAGACGACGGCCAGGGCGCGTTTGACGCCTGTGTGTAGCGCCTCTCGCAGTCGCTGACAGCGCTTGGCCAATCAACGCAGTCAGGCGGCTCCTAAGGGAGCTGCCCGATTGAACCCCCTCCATCTCCAGGGCCTCGCAGACGGCGCGAGCTGCGCTCTGCAGCACCTCGTGCTCCTCGATCTCCGCGATCGAGCACTGTCTGCAGCGCGACGGAGGCCTCGGTCAACCGCGAGACCTCATCATCCAACCCTGCGCCAAAACAAGTAGAATAGGATTAAGCGTCAAAGAAAACAGGCCAAACGGGGGCGCGAGGCCTGCGGGACTCACCCTTGGCCTTCTCCTTCCAGCGCTGGACCTCGACTCGAGAGGCCTCGGCTGCCCTGGAAGCCTCCTTCTCCAGTTCTGTCTGCGTCGCGACAAGAAGTCAGGTGTCCGAACGCGTGAAAAGACGAACGAGACAAAGGGAACAAGACTCACCCTCGGCCTTTTCCCTCCATTTTAGGGCCTCGCCTTGGGAAGCCTCGGCCGCCTTGGTGGCCTCTGCCAAGTCACCTTTCGTCAGCTCGTGCCCTGCTGCTCCGCACCCAGCTGCCCGGCGGTGGCTATGGCGGTGGCCTTCACTTCTTCCGCTCGGAGTTGGAGGCGTCTCGCTCGTCGGCCACCCGGGCCTGTTCCTCCCTCCAGCTCCTTGACCCGTGCCGCCAAAGGGGCGACCTGCCCCTGAGCCGTGGCCGCCTCAGCCTCCCGTTTGTCACACAGCGAAGACGGAGATCCTCCACCTCCGCGCTCCGCGCCGACAGAAGCTCGTTAGCGTGGGCGAGCAGCTCCCTCTGCCGACAGAGCTCGTCCCAGACGCCCCTCTCCTCCTCCCGCCGAAGGAACAACGACTTCCCGAAGGACCGGGCCTCGAGCTCCTGGATAGGCAGAACACAATTGGGCACTACGAATAAACCCGGAGAAAGACGACGTCACACGAGAAAAGTGGGGATACGTACCTGCGAAACCCCGGGCAGGTCATTGGCCACGACGGACAGGCGCTGTCCGCAGCGACCGCGTCCGCCAGGCTGCGGTACTGACTCGAGTGTGTCCCAGCGACCCCCTCCGGCCGCGTCCTCAAGTGCAAAGATGGGCTCCCCCTCAGGGTCGTCCCGGCTCCGCCACCAGACGCGCGGGTGATCCCACCCGTACGACTCAGGCCGCACTCGCACGAGGGGCCGCACTTCCCTCGCCCGAAGCCGAAGCCGTTGTTCCATCCACGGCACTGGCCGCCCGGCAATCAGCCACCCCTTCCCCCGGGAAGCATTGTCGGCAGGGATCGGGCGGACCTCCGCCTCCCGGGCGCTCCCTTGTACAGGAAGCACGCTCCTGAATTGGCGGCAGGGTTGAGGCTTGCCTCGCCTCCGTCTCCACCTCGAGGTCCGCCGCCCTCGCCGCGCTCACTCCGGCCTCCACCACTTCGGCCCCGAAGTTCCCGGCGCCGCGGTCTCCACCACCTCAGCCCCTGAGGTCCAGAGGGCCTCGGCGACCGTGGGGGCCTCGACCTCAGACCTCGCCCTCGGTGGCCTCCACAAGCCGAGGGGGTCTCGCCGCACCCACAGTGGCCTCGACAGCTGCAGGTGCTGCGGCCTCGCGGAGTGTAGGCTCCTCCTCCTCCTCTCGCCCCACGGCCGCCTGGGTAGCCCCTACCTGGGCGACCAACTCGTGTACCTCCACCGCCCCTAGGGCGATGGAACCCGTGCCCACCTTAGCGCCTTGCGCGACGCAAAGGCAGGCACGCTTCTGCCTAACGCTTCTTGCTGAGGGCAAAACACGGTCAGACCCGCGACCAAAACAAAAGCAGGAGATGTTAAAAGACTTCACTAGCGAAATACTCACCCCGAGCGGATGCCCAACCGCTTCTTTCACCGCGTCCCTCCTCTGCAAACGGCGGCGGTGGGCGCGGCCCTCGTATCCGCCGAGGCCGGCCGACCTTCGCCGGACTCCGGCGCTCGCTCAACCCCCGGTGGAGCCGGCCCCGCAGCCGCCTGCTCCACCTCTGCCGTCGAGCCCAGCGGGCTGACGGCGCGCTTTCCCCACGCCCCTCGTCTTGGGCGTATCGGCCTCGGCCGCGGGGCGGGCGCTCATTTGCCCCGAGTCGCCGTCTCCTCCTCCTCCTTGGGACGACGGACCGCCCGCCGACGCCCCAAGAAACCATCTCCCTGACGTCAGGGAGGCGGTCAAGGGGACCCCGCTCCACCTCACCACCATCGTCGCCGCTCGAATCCTCCACCGACGTCGACGGAGACGCCTCCACTGGGAGACCCTCGAGCTTCTGCTTCCGGCGACGCTTTTCCAGAGCGTCGCGCTCAATGATCTTCTTCTTACGTTTCGCCGTCTTAGCATCCTTCTTCTTCTTCTGGGCCTCCGCGTACGCCCGGTTCGCCGCCCGCCGCTGTGCATCTTCAGGGACGGGCGGTGGGGAGGCTCGTATGTCCCTCATCCCCTGCGAAAAACGACGAATACGAACAAGGGCTCAGGCCAAGGAGAGGAACAAGGAGGCCTCGGAGGCTGCAGCCGCACACAACTCACCAGGGAAAGGTACCCCGGCGTCGGGCGCATCGGGAACGGGGACAGGCCGCCGATCTTCTGCCGCCCCTCAACCGCCTCGTTCACCCGGCGCAGAACCTCCTCGTCGGAGAGGGGCGCGGCGGACATCCGGATGCCATCGATCGGCTCGTCCGGCGTCATCTCGAACAAACATCGCCGCCGCGCCATCAGCGGCAGCACCCTCCGGCGATGGAAGGCCGCCATCGCCACAGCCGCCGTAAGGCCATGATCGCGCAGCCTCTCCAGCGCCTTCAGCAGTGGCCGCAGCCTGTGTTGCTCCTCGCTCGGGACGCCATACCGCCAGTGCTCCGGCTGAACCTCCACTACCCTCCCAGTATAAGGAGGAAGCCTGCCGTCGTCGTTGCGGAGGTAAAACTAGCTGGAGTACCAGCGACGATTGGACGACGTAAGTTGGGCTGGGACGTAGAGGTTCAGCCGGTCCTGACGCACTTGGAGAGTGCAGCCGCCGGTCCTCGTCACCTTCCTCGTGCCCGTCATACCCGTCGGCCTGGTGGTATGCGTCGCCCGAAACAGGTGAAGCCACAGCTCCCAATGGGAAGGGATTCCCAGGTACCCCTCACAAGACGGCGACGAAGGTGGCCGCCTGCGCAATGGAGTTGAGGTTGAAGTTGTGGAGCTCCACGCCATAGTAATGCGGGAGCGCCCGCATGAACCGATCCGCCGGAAGGCCGAAACCACGCTCGTGGAAGGACACGAAGCTCACGACGTAGCCGTCACGAGGCCTCGGCTCTAGTTCGCCTCCCGGAGCCATCCACTCCGGCCTGCTGGGATCGGTGATCGGGCGGAGGAGACCGACGTCGACGAGCGACTGCAGCACTCCCACGGTCACGTCAGACCGATCCCATGGGTCCGCCGGGAGGACCACGACGTTGGCCATGCGCGCGGTGGAGGTCGCGACTACCGCGGTAAGGCTCGCTTTCAGCCTCTCACTCCCCCCTTTCTCCCTTCTTCCCGGTGCTCTCTGTTTTTCTTTAGCAACAGCTAGAAGGCAGCAAAGGCAGACACAGGCAAGGTAAGGGGAGAAGGGGCGAGGCTCGTTTCGTATTTATGCAGGGAAGGGAGCAAATCGTGGGCGACGAAATCGGGGAAGTTACCCCAAAAAATTCGCTGCGGTTATCCAGATCCGGTCTTACCGCCCACGCGCCCACTCCCTCCTCATTAATTGCCGCGTACGGTTACGCCCCGTCGGCTGACACCACGTCGCGTCCAACCACAGTAGCAGCAGGCGCCGTTTCGCCTCCCCGAAAAAAGCCGCCTCAAAAGACGCGCCTGCCGTTGTTAGCCGTAGGGAGAGAAAATAACCCCCACCCGATTCCTTTCGGGCAAAGGAACTGGGCACCGAGCCCACTACGGTCCAGGGATTCGAAGGCCGGACCCTTAGGGGTTTCGACGGCCGCCCCAGGGCAACAGAGTCAGGGGCAACCACGGGCGAGCCTGTACGAGGCCCAAGCAAGCGAAACGCTTGGGACGCCCTGTGTCGCGTCCGAGACCGGCAGGGAGGTCTCCGAATGGGATCCCACCGTAGGGAGGCACCGAGCCACCGAGGCCCAGCGAACGGCCTCGGCACCCACTAGAGAAACCCTCCGGTACTCTTGGAGCGCGTCTCCGGACCGCTAGCCGACCCCCAGCGAACGGGGTACGGGTCTCCACTCGGACTTACCCGATAACAGCTCACCGAAAATGCCATCGCTCGCACCCACCGAGGGTAGCGTGGCACATTCCACCCCTCCTTCCGAGCAAAAAGGAAGCGCGAGGGTCGAACAAAAAGTCAGGAGAACCCCTGACGGCCCTCTTGCTCCGCGCAGAGGCTAAGGGACTCTTCCTGCAAAACATTGCCGAGGCCCAGCGACTTAAGCTCGCGCACGAGGGGGCTCGGCAAAACAAACCCTCCTTCCGAGCGAAAAGGAAGCGCGAGGGTCGTACGAAAAGCCAGAAGAACTCCTGACGGCCCTCTTGCTCCGTGCAGAGGCTAGGGAGCTCCTTCTGCAAAGATGCCGAGACCCCGCGACCTAGGCTCGCACCCGAGGGGGGCTCGGCAGACAAACCCTCACGCGCGAGGGGCGAACCAAAGCCAGGGGGACCTTTGACCGCTCTCTCGCTCCGTGCGAGAGACTCGGGGGCTCCTCCTGCAACTTTGCCGAGACCCAGCGGCTCAGGCTCGCACACGAGTGGGCTCGGCAAACAACCCCCCGTCCGAGCGAAAAGGACGTACGGGGGACGGACAAAAAAGTCGAAAGGACCCCTGACCGCCCTCTCGCTCCGTACGGAGGCTCAGGGGCTCTTCCTGCACCCAAGATAAAGGCAAGCGACCCAAACCCGTTACGGTCCAGGGGTTCGAAGGCTGGGCCCTTAGGGGTTTCGACAGCCGCCCCAGGGCAACAGAGTCAGGGGCGACTACGGGCGAGCCTGTACGAGACCGAGGCCCAAGCAAACGCTTGGGACGCCCTGTGTCGTGTCCGAGACCGGCAGGGAGGTCTCCAAATGGGATCCCACCGTAGGGAGGCACCGAGCCACCGAGGCCCAGCGAACGGCCTCGGCACCCACTAGAGAAACCCTCCGGTACTCTTGGAGCGCGTCTCCGGACCGCTAGCCGACCCCCAGCGAACGGGGTACGGGCCTCCACTCAGACTTACCCGATAACAGCTCACCGGAAATGCCATCGCTCGCGCCCACCGAGGGTAGCATGGCATCTTCCACCCCTCCTTCCGAGCGAAAAGGAAGCGCGAGGGTCGTACAAAAAGCCGGGGGAACCCCTGACGGTGCTCTCGCTCAAGGCAGAGGCTAAGGGGCTCTTCCCGCAGCATCGTCGAGGCCCAGCGATCCGAACTCGCATCCACGGGCTCAGCAAACACAATGAAAACCCCTTACTCGAAAGAGACAAAAGCCCCAGAAGAAGTGAAATCACTCCTCCAGGGCCTCGGGGGCTACACCCGGCGGGTGCGCTCGCGCGCACCCATCGAAGCCCTGAGTCCGAAACACCATCCCGACAGGAACTATCAAGAGCCAATTCTCGTCAAAACCTCAGGGGGAGTGCCTCCACTCCCCCCAAGGCTCGGGGGCTACTGTCGGATACCGCGAGAAGGGGTACCATAAGCAAGAACCAAAAAACGACTGCTTAGACTTCGTAAAGATCGAAACTAGCTAACAATCGCTGGCCTCGGGCGACCTCTCACCAAAGGCCTCGGCCAACTCTCCGTATCGCTCGAGGCCCCCTCACCGCTGGCCTCGGGCGATCCCCCACCGAAGGCCTCGACCGACCCCCTCTCGTCGCAGGCCTCGGCCGGGTCGCCGACCCTCCGCCTCGCGCGAGGCGGGCTCGGCAACACTCCGCTGCCTCTTCCTTCACCTGTCCCTCTGACCAAACGTCGCGTCGCATTAACTCAGCCAACTGCTGCCTCTGACATCGGCCGCATGCTCGGCACAGTACAGCGGAATGGCCGACGGGACGGGGGGCGGGACTGGACAGGGGTTACCCGCCATTGTGCCCACCGCCATGCACATGGTTGACGCCCATGCCTCACTGTGCTGCCAACTCCTGCTCCGAGAACAACGCGGCGTGGGGAGCCACGACCGGGATACTGTGGCCTCGGAATCGGTACCCAGGACCAATAATTCCCTCCAAAGCCTCGGCAGTTTGCTTCGGGGGCTCGGCAGCCTGGGGGTCCATGTCCGCCGAGCCCCCACGATGGCTCGGCCTCGGCATCTGCAGAGCCTCAGCCCCCTACGACGTCATCGCACGATGACCGGCACGTCGCCCGCCATGCCCTGCCTCAAGCTATACTGGAGCCCCACGACGTACAAGATCAAGTATGACCGGCGCGTCACTTCTGCACGACAAGGACGGGGCCACTCCATCGACCATACCACAACAGTGGCCGGCTACAGGGCTCGGACACGCCATCCCCACTTATCGGACGCTATGTAGCACATATGTACGTCCTGGTTCTCCCTTAGAGTATAAAAGGGAGGGGCCGGGGCCATTTCTAGGGGGGAGGAGAACGACGAGCAGAAGGAGGAACTCACCAATAGAACCACACACTTCTACGCTGCTTGAGAACAACGGCTCAAGCAGCCCGCACCACCCTCGGCCGAGACCTGGGGCTAGCTCCCTCTCTCACCTAGCTTGTAACGCCCTACTACGAGCACTCCGGTGCAAGGAATGCAAGATCGATCTCTCAGACTGGACGTAGGGCGTTGATTGCCCGAACCAGTATAAACCTTGTGTCTCTTTGCATCACCATCGGGAACTAGGGGCACGCAGCACAAATTCACTCGTTGGTTAAGGACCCCCGGTCCGAAACACCGACAATATGCATCTCTGATCTCTCAGTGTCTGCTGAAACATGCATCAGACACATTGACGGATCAGTACATTACATACACATGTTGCTGCTGCTAACAGTTTCAGTTACGCGAACAAACCTCGAGTGCCTGCGCAAGGAAGGAGATTTTGCCCTCAGCAAGCAGAGGGTCCCTGGCCTTTTCCAGCGGCAGGAGACGGCAGCTGCCCTCCCAACACGGGGCGCAGCAGCAAGCCTCGATCCGGAGCACTCCGACCAGCATGGCGAGTTGGCAGTTCCATCGCACAAGGAGAGAGCTGACATGTGCCACCGCCGGCTATTGACCAAGCATCTGCGCTGCAAAATTAGAAGAAAAAAAAATCCGTCAATGTCTCAAACGTTCAGACGTAACATAGGACAGTCGAAGAAAACCCAATCCTCCTGAGATTGTTTCCCCCTCAAAATTCACGGTGGTCTGAGGCGGCCAGCCATCTAGGCAAGGCAAGGCAACTGGACTCGTCAGGCAGGAGGAGCGTGACAAGGAAGAGGGGATGCAAGGTGCTGACCTCTAGAGATGCTCCTCGTCAATCGGCGGCGGGGTGAGCGGGGCAGTCACCACCGGAGCGGAGCCGGCGGTTGGCCGGGCGGCCGTGGCCCGTGGCGGAGAGAGATGAGATGGTTGGATGGAGGAGGGGAGCGGCGAGCGGCCGACGACGAGTCTGTGAGGGCTGGGCGAATGGACCAGCTGGCCGAGCCCGAGGCAGTAACTGTTGGGCTGGGCCTGTTGGGCCTTATGGACAGCATTTTCTTCTGTAGCCCATTTCCAGGGGATGAGGAGGAGGGCTTTAGGCTGAACCTGAACTGAACCCCAGCGACCCAGGCGGCGGCGGCGGCGTGATGCAGTTCCTCCGAGGCGGCGGCGGTGGCGGTGGGTTCGGGGGGACGGCGTGGGAGGTGCTGCGGCGTCACTTCTCTAGGAAGCGGGCGGTGAACGTGAGGCGGATCAACCCCAAGGTGCCCAAGGAGGAGGCCGTCGCCATCTCCGAGCGCCTCCTCCAGATCCTCTCCGACCATGGGCCCCTCACCGTCGGCAACGCCTGGAACCACGCCAAGGTACAAGGACAAACACGCTGCTGCCCTAATATAAACTTCACTCACTCTATGTGTAATAATAACCTAATCTCTAGCTGTGGGCAAATGTGTACACTCATTCTACTACTCGTACAAAACAGAGCAGCCTGTTGCTTTGTTCATCATCTCCGAACCAGTAGTTGTATGCTACGCATTTAGGGAAGCATATAGTAAAACCAGATACATACCGTGATAGCGTTACTGTTCTTAGACAGGGCATTGAGCCATCCCCTGTGGATTCAAGCATTGTCCATCCCAACAGCTAGTTTGAGTTCAGCTAGCTCCGAGTAGTTTGAAGCACAGTTTTATTATCGGACCTTTGCAATTGCAACATGTCATTCCGATCAACAGTTTTGTGGCTTGTTCAGTCTTTGGTTGAAGCAGCAGTTTGATGCGCAATATAAATGTCTGCAGCTCATCATGCTTGGATATTGTTCTGCCCCACAAAAGGGTGGTTATTTTTATTCTGTGAACTTGAAATTAAATGGGATCATGTGATCTGTTTCATCTCAGTAATCATATGTACATTTCTCTATACCACCATATTGCAAGGACACTGAAATCGGGATTACTTTGTTCACTGTGTTTGAATTAGGTGATCATAGTTTGTAGAATTAGGTACCTACTAATCTACCAGAATTAGGTGATCCATGAGTGTTGACAGGCTTGGGTTGCTGTGTAGTTTATATGTGACTGTTTAGCTCCAGTACCACAGCTCTGCTGAATGATATGAGCTGATATACCCATTAGTTTTCCATTTTTTGTCGCTAAGTTGGAGCCACCTGTGTACATTAGCAATCGTTTAGTTCATCTCTCTCATGCCTATGTCTTTTTTAGTTTTAATTTCCTGACTGCAGTTTAGCACCTGCTTTCAACTGAACTAGACTGTAGAATTAGGTGCCTAATCTATCAGACTTAGGTGATCCATGAGCGTTGACAGGCTTGGGTTGCTTTGTAGTTTCTATATGTGACTGTTTAGCTCCAGTACCACAGCTCGGCTGAATGATATGAGCTGATATACACATTAGTTTTCCACTTTTTTAAATTCCTGACTGCAGTTTAGCACCTGCTTTCACCTGAACTAGACTTACCCACTAAGGTCTGATTTATGTTAGCTTAGCTGCAGAAGAATGTATAGTATTCGAACCCGACAATCATAAGCTGTTACCTGCTGTGTTGTCAAGAGCTGTACGCTGACTCTGGTGTATTTTCTACAACAGGACGCTGGTATTGCTGGCCTGAACAGCAAGACTCACATGAAGATCTTGCTGAAATGGATGACGGGGAGAAATATCGTGAAGCTGACCTGCGTGCATGTGGGCAACGCGAAGAAATTCCTCTACTCCCCGTTCACTGAAAGCAGCGCCGAGGCATTATCGGCGGCAGCGGCGGACACCAATAATAAGGCTTCCGCCCAAGGAGGGAGAGGCAAAGCTGCGCGAGGGCAACCGAAGAAGCAGGCTGCAGCGGCCTTGCAGTGACGGTCAGTCGCCAGGCAGGCAGGCAGGAGGAGAACCCTGAGCGTGATTCTTGTGGGGATTTTGCTGTTGCTTTGTGGGGTGGAGGTGGAGCAAGAAGGGGAGGTTTTGCCTCTGGTCATATGACCCCAAGTAGAAAGAATTGTGACGAACCTTTGGAAGCATTTTGGGTATGTATTTTGAGCTGTGTGGGTAGTGACGGTTGTATTTGCCAAGCATTTGTGGACTGGAATAATTTACAAGCATCATGATACCATATTGTTGTACTTATCAGTTGAGGCTGCCCTGTCTTGATATGATCATTTACAAGCATCATTATACCATATTTTGGACTGGATGTAGTAGATGCCATGCATTCGTCCCTTGCTTTTGTCTATTTGATGAGTTGATGATGAGTAGAGGTCAGTTTGCACTGCGTATTTGCTCTGCCCACAGCTGGGAAGTTGGGCTTGGGCCGTACAGGGAGTAATTTGAAGGAGAGGTTTAGGCCGTCGTTGGGAGCCTGGGAGCCCTGTCCGATCCGGCCTGCACTGATATGAGGAAGGGGTCGCTGTGCTCGTACGAATCGAGATCATAGGCTGCTGACCTCAGTCATTGTTGGACGCAGTCAATCCTTCTAGAGTCGCGTAGGAAGATGTTGGGGTCGTAACAATCTTCGCCAAACTCGTATGTAGGACCTGAAGGCTCCTAACAGAACTTGACTACTTGTGTTAGAGTCGTAACAATCTAAATCTTGCCCAAACTTGACTAGAGCTGCAGGCATCAACAAGTGCATGCATCAAGGTGGGCGAGATGCAATGCAAATGGTTTGCTTGGTGCGACGGCGTCCTCCGTGCTCTGACTCACCTTTCCCACCTCCTGCCGCGACGCGCCATTGGCAGCCGACCCTACTCCTCTGCTCTGCTCTGCTTCCTTCCATTATATTATAAAAACCTGGCCACCTCACCTCTCTCCCCACCAAACCCATACCATCCGGCCCACACCAGCGGAGCCTCGCCGAGATCTGCGCCGCCCTCCGCTGCCTGCCTGCATGGCGACGCCGGCATTGCCCCGCGCCCTCGCCGCCCTGCTCCTCCTCCTCCTCGCTTCCACGGCGCGGTCCCAGGAGGAGGCACCGAGCCCCACCGCCGAGCCCCCCGCATCCGCGCCTCTCGCCGCCGACTCCCAGCTCGCGCACTCGCCAATCTCCAACCCACCTACCGCCTCCGCCCCATCCGCCGCAGCAGACGCGCCCTCACCGCCGCCGCCCAAGACCTCCCCCGTGGCAGCCCCCTCCTCCGACTCGCCCGCCCCCGCGCACGCGCCGTCCCACTCCCACCTCGCGCCCGCCGCCGCCGACGAATACAAGGGCGACGACAACAAGTCCCCCTCGCCGGCCCCGGCCGCCGACCAGATCAAGGCGGCGAACGTCACCGCCGCCAGCATCGGTAGCGGAGAGCCGGAGGAGGAGCATCGGGAGATGAACGGCGGCAGTAAGGCCGGCGTGGTGCTGGGCACCTTCGCCGCCGCCGCCGTCCTCGGGCTCGGCGTCTTCGTCTGGCGGAAGCGCCGCGCCAACATCCGCCGCTCCAGGTACGCCGACTACGCCGCGCGCCTCGAGCTCGTCTGATCCGGAGGGAGCTCGTCTGCCGCTCCACGGATCGGATCGGATCGGATCCGATCGGGACATGCGTCCTGCCTACACACATTTGCACCGTTAGTAGAGTAGCTAGCCTAGTAACACTTGATCATCATATCCCATTCATTCTTTGGTGACGACAAGGAATAATTAATTGGAGGATATATATTCATCATTCATATACGGAGATGGATCGAATATACATTTTTGTATAAACATCATCATCGTGTACTATATATATATATTTTGGAGAGTGCTCTATTTTATACTACAGTGGTATTCTTAGCTACAATGCCAATGCGGTACTCGATCTTTTATGGTTCCTCGCTCCTAAAATCCATTCCATTGATGAGTTGGACGATTCATATGCCACCTACACTCAATCACTGCACCTTGTTCTCTCAGGTCAGGAGTAGTAGCATATGATAGAGCATTATTGGTGGTGGTTGCAATCCTCTCTGCTACCCCACTCCTCCATACCTACCAGTGGCTGGCGAAAGAAGCTGTTGTGTTGTCGCTTGTAAGACTACTCAACATGCCCACATGGAACGAGCGGACAAGCCGGCCGGGCTTCCGAACACGGCCATGTGCGGATCTCACGGCTGCCGCCATCCCAGATGCCAAGTAAAAGGAACAGACGGCCGGCCATACCCTGGTGGGCTCGACATTTCTTAGCGTCCCTTTGAAAGTACTCATGAGATGCAACACGACAGCAATTTCACGTGAATCATACGGCAATTTGCGTCAAAGCATGCACACCGTTGCAAGGAACCAAGCAGGAGTGAGCGTGCTTCTGGAATTGGTCATACAAATTTGGCTCTTGGCCACACTAGTCGACGTCTCGCTCGCTTCTTGTTGACTAAAGGGAATAGTATTTCTTGTTCCTGTACTCCACTAGGCCGCTCTCAGGGTTTCAAATCTCGCAAATTTGCCAAAATTGCATGAATTTTAGAGGTGGTTGAAAGAAAATTCTGAAATTTTGTATTATGCGCTACGTAACTCAAGAGTCACGTGTGTGTTTTTTTGTCGAGTACAAGAGCATATTTTATATTTTTTGTATTGCATATTCTTCTACTCGATAGATATGTAGTTATAAACCATGTTATTATTTTGTTTAGATCTATAAATTTTAGAGAGAGAGAAAAAACATACTTCATGTTTGTCTTTAAAAAAAAGTTTGGTAATTTTGGAGGTGGTTTCGTAGTTGAGAAAAAGAATTAATACCGAAATAAATAAATAATAAATAAATAACCCTGATAGTAGTATTACGTACTATGCATGGTTTACTTTACTTGGTTTCAACTATTTCTGTACCGTGGACTCCCCCATCTCCAGACAAGTAGAAGAAGTACGCATGCTATGGCTGGCGGCATCAACAAAGTGAGGACGTGCACGTGGTGGTAGGCTGGTAGCAAGGAAACACTGTCATCGAGGCGTTGACACTTTGCCATAAATTTAATATATCAAACGATCAAAAGTACGGTTCCGGATAAAAAAAAGAAGTGGATCAACCGAATTTAAGGGCACGCGAACGGAACTATCAGTGTCCCGATTAGTATCTACAACTAGAATTTTGGAATACTACTAATATAAATCAAAATGATATCGATTCTATCTAGTCTTTTAAATTTTATATCTCGATACTACATAAAGCCTTTACATGATCCTACATAAAATGTCATAGTATCCCGATACTAGATCCTACGATATCATATAATAATTAATATAGATGATTTTTAAAATGATTTTGTTATGATAAAATACTATTTTAAAGTTAAAAGATGTTGAACTAATGCCAAAAATTGCACTTATAAATATAAAAAGTGAAATGAATAATCAAAACCAATGTTATAGCCTTCACCTATATAGCATATTACAAATATTACATAAAATATAATGTACATTACTATATAAATGATTTTAGAAGACAACCTCTTGTTAATGGAGGCGGGCACATCTAGCGGTCGCCTACGTAAATGGTTGTGCGACCTCCAGTAAATGCCTGCTTCTAAAAATTATTTAAGAGACGACCGTCTTAGGACGCCCGTCTCCATAAATCGATTTCCAAAGACAGGCAGCTTAAGATGTTCGTCTCTAAAAATAGATATTAATAGCGATAGTTATTCTAAGCGTTCCGTCTCTAAAAATCGATCTTCAAAAGCGGGCATCTTAAGATGCCTCTCTATAAATAGTTGCAAAGAAAAATAATTCATAATTTTTTTATATGAGCTCTTGACGAAGACGTACTTTATATCAAACTTTGTGATTGAAGAGTTTATGATTTAAAATTGTTTAGAGTCCTAAAATGTTGTTGTAAATTTACTGCTTTTAAAATTTGAAATGTTCAAACAATCTCGGATGTTGACATGGTCTATACCAAAGTTTCAGTTCTCATACAATCTACAATTTTGTAGTTGAAAAGTTTTTTCGTTTAAAGTCATTTAGAGTCCCAAATCTCTTTTCCAAGTTTATAGAATTTTAAATTCAAAATTTAGAATTTCTAAACAACCTTCAATATTCACATGGTTAATACCAAAGTTATAGTGGACGATCTAATCTACATGTTTGTTGTTGATAAATTTTTTATTTGAAGTTTTTAGTGTCTCAAATATTTATTTAAATTCACATATTTTGATATTCAATTTTTTTCAAAAAAAAATCTCGAATGGAGACACATCTTATTCCAAAGTTGTAGTGCTTGACAAGATTTAAAACTTTATAGTTGACACTTTTTTCAATTGAGCTTATTTAATAGCTAAAATATTCAATATAAGATTATGAAATATTTGAATAAAAAAGATAAAATCCTATATGCTCAGCAAACAAATGTGTGATGCAGTAGTAGGCATGGTGTTAGTACTGAACTGGTAGGTTGTGAGTTTGAGTGAGTAACACCTACACCAAATTTTTTTGGTGCAAAAAACAATAATACCTAGCTAGTATAGTAAGGATGCTGGATGGCGGTTGGCGGACACAGCACCCTACGGAAAACATGCATGATGCATGGAAAAAGTGGGGTCAGATGCATGGAACAATGAATGTAGGGCTGTAAATTGGGCTAAAAAACAGGAGCCCAACTACCCTAACTGTGTAGGGTTAAGATGGCGAACTAGAGGTAGATAAATAGTCATTTATAAAAATTAATTGTATCGACTAACCAAGATAAATGAGAATTAAAATTAACAGTTAACCAAGACTACACCCATCTATCTAAGTTCTCAAGTACCTTATAAAAGATCATAATCAAGCAACTAAGATGCCGGACTAGCTAGAACTCACCTAAACAATTCTAGAAGCAAGGTCACACAAACATATGCAATTAGTATTTAAGCAACCGAAAAGCTCCTACACATGCTAGTATGCAAAAGCACAAAGCTTCTAAGCTCACTAGCAATTCTCAATAACAAGGCTACACAAGCCAAATTAGAGAGCTTAAATTACTTAGCTACACAAACTAAGTAAAGTGACTAACAAGGCTACTCAAGCCAATTAGTCACGCAAGGGGCTACTTCTATGCTATACTAGCAAGAAGATAATTAACAAGCTACACAAGCTAACTAATTACAAGAACAACTACACAATCAGAATTGATGAAAGGTAAATACAAGCTTGTTTAACGGGGATGCAAATCAACAGAAAGATAAAGGACGACACGGTGATTTTTTATCCCGAGGTTCACTTGATTGCCACCAAGCTAGTTCCCACTGTGTGGACCACACACTTGGTGGTTTGGTGGCTAATAGGTATTCACAAACCTAGCCCACACGTTGGGTGCCGCAAGAACATACCCACAAGTGAGAGTAGCTCAATGACACTGTCGGTGCGAAATATGGCCGACAAGTAAATATTTGTAGTTTTACCGTACGTTGTGATCGGATGTGGCCTAGCACGCAATGACACATGATTTATACTAGTTCAGGCAACGTGTCCCACGTCCAATTTCAGTTGGTCGATGACTTTATTCCTAAGCCTAGGTGCTCGAAGTTTGCTGTGGGGTTACAAACGAGTAAGGAATGAGAAGGGGGCTGTTAGAGGCTCGGTCGGACTCTGAACCGACTGGCCGAGAGCGACGGGGGCTCTAATGTATGCTAAGTATTGGAGCGTATGCTCTATGTGTCCAGACTTATCAGTTGTTGAGCTGTTGTTCTCAAGTCATCGAGAGAGTCTTCGAGAGAAGCCGTTTTCAAGAGAGAGCACATCATCTTTTATAGTTGAAAGGGGTGGCCTTACAAATCAGAGAGAAATAGAGAGTGTGTGTATACATGTGCTACCTAGTCTTGTTGTTCACGCCATCGGGTACGGGATGGCTGCCAGCACCCACAATACTGTTTGTGGTCGAACGCGACTGGATGGTTGTATAGTGTCCGTCTATCATGACCTGGTGGCACCGTCCAGCAGGTGCGCAGGGTATGGCAGGGTACGGTCCTTGGTATTATGGTTGATTTGAGCGCCTTACCTTATCTGCTCCGCTTGCTCTCTAGGCCCACACGTAGCGGGCGTCCCTGGTCGATTGTTCCCAATCGTCCCCGATCGTGTCGGTTAGGAAAGAGAGGCGAGCAAAGGTCTAGCATATCCTCGGTCGGAGGAATGGGGTCAGAGTCAGACTACGATCCCACCATGGCCAGACCTTCCAGTTGGGGTTCCAACCAGGTCTCAGGCGAGATGGAGCCCAAACCCAAGGTCGGGTGAGACGGAGCCTGAACCCAAGTGGTCAGGCAAGACAGAGCCCGTGACCTTGGGCGAGACCCCCGTAGCCTCGAGGTCGGGCGAGACAGAGCATGAACCCAAGGGGTCGGCAAGAAGGAGCCCGTGGCCTTGGACGAGACGGAGCCTGAACCCAAGGGGTCAGGTGAGGCGGAGTCCGCGACCTTAGGGTCCGGTGAGATGGAGCCCACGGCCTTAGGGTTAGGCAAGACGGAGCCCTACACCCAAGAGGTCGAGCGAGACAGAGCCCGTGGCCTTGGGAGAGACCCCATGGCCTCGAGGTCGGGCGAGACAGAGCCTGCTAGGTCGAGTGTTGTAGGGAAGCGGGTCCATTGAGGACCTCGGGTTTATGAACATGACAGACACGCTCTACTAGTGTTGCTCTTCGTGGCTCTCGTGGGGTGAGCACGGTATCCCTCACAAATCCTTCTCCAGAGCATCACACAATCTTCTTGTGTGCTTCATGACGGAGAACTCGCCACCAAGCCATCTAGAAGGTGGCAACCTCCAAGAGTAACAAGCACCACCGACTTGTAACTCAAATACCTAGTACCACTCGATGCAATCTCACAATACAATCGCACTAGAATTATTCACTCACAATTGATTTGCACTCTTGCAAGCACAAGTGAGTTAGAGGTTCTCCTAGCGCTCCCCAACCATGGACACTAAGTCCCACAGGTGCCAAGCATATGCCAAGGCCAGCCACACACTCCTTTTATAGCCCCAAGGGCTAAAATAGCCGTTACCCTCTTCACTGGGCACTTTTCGCACTGACCGGACTCGCTGCTGTAGTGACCCGATGCACAAGTGTAGAGCCCGGTCCAGAGTCCAGTCACGCTATACTCACCACGTGTACTGGCCGTTTGAATGTTACCGTTGGGTGCCAATGGCTCCCAACATGTGCAAACGAACTCCACGTCCGGTTGATCGACCGGACTCACCATCACCCAGCGTCCGGTCACGAACAGAGAGGTTTTTCATCGACCGGACACGTCCGGTCAACACTGACCGGACTCGCCGCAGCGTCTGGTCGCTCTCCTTCAGCATTTCTAGGCCTAGAACAGTGGCATGGGTGTGTTCGATCACAGCCCCAAAACAGCCTTCATAGGAACACTGACCAAACTTCCAATCAAGTCCATCACTTCTCTTTTTCAATTCAAGTTTCTCTAAAACTTCTCCAACTTCTCCTTTGCAAATGTACCAACACCACCAAGTGTACACCATCATATGTATTTGTGTTAGCATTTTCATAAACATTTTTCAAAGGATTAGTCACTCAATTCATCACACCACTCAATCCTAACACGTATGCAAAGTTAGATCGCCCAAGTGGCACTAGATGACCGATATGCAAACAAGTTTTTACCCCTCTAGATAGTATGGCCATCTATCCTAAATCTAATCATAAACTTCTCTACACACCTATGACTAGTGAAATAAAATACCCTATAAATATACCTTTGCCTTACGCATTCCATTCCATCTCCTCCAATATTGATGCAACACAGCACCAACCTTGATCAACAAATGATATGATCCACTTCATATCATCACGTAATCTTATTGGTTCATCGATTTTAACTTCACTTGCTCTTCACCGTTGCCTTTGTCCATCGGCACCGAGTCTTGCTCAAGCTTCACCGCCATGCGGTCCATCACTCCAAACCCTCCAACTTGCCCTTCACGCTTGCAATCGGTCCATCAAGCCAAGTCTTGTCTTGATCTTCTCCACCTTAGTCATATGACTCCATGTCATGTCTCATATGCAATGAGCTCCTTCATCACATATGTGAGCCTTGCAACAAATCCAATGCATCTTCACCGTCATGGCATGAGTTGCTCACACAAGTATACATGTGGACTAATCACCTGTGTATCTCACATTTAAACACATTAGTCTATCTAGGTTGTCACTCAATTACCAAAACCAAACTAGAGACCTTTCACTAAGTCATCCCAGATGCAGTCCATGCCCTCCACTAAAAAAATGCAATCAATGTCCTAAACTATTCAACAACTATATTCTATTTTAGTCATATATCCCCCGGTTGTTTGACCAATCGTGATCTAATCAAGTCATAGCCCATAGTCAAGTCCAGGTTATCGACTAGGACGAGTAATCATGATTAGTCAACCTAATAACACTATATCCAACATAACAAACGTCTTAACTTGAATTTTTAGTATAATTTCTAGCATCACCTAGATAAGGGAAAGTTGCAACCGTTCTTATTTTTCTATTTGTTCGATTGAAGAGATTGCTTGGGAGGAAGCACGAACGGCTAGCGATATAGTGGAGAATTTTGTTGGTGACTTCACGGTGATAAGGTGGTTGCCAGCAACTAAAAATACTAGACTACACACGCTTAATCTTGAGAGACAAACGATTCTAATTAATTATAAGTCACTTTATATGAAACTAATACACACATATTTCTTTATAACCTTTACGATCATTACATAGATTGGAACTAAATTAAACGGATCTAATCTAGATCCTCGCTGTTGGAGTTAGGATCCTTCTTTTGCCTCTTTGTTAGAGCCTCGTCGGTGGCCTTCTCCTCGACCTCGTATCCTCTTCCTCATCAGCCACCTTCTCTACCTTGTCGTTGTTGTCATCTCCGTACCACTCGTCTATCGTCCACGGACTCCCAAGTGATCCTTTGTCACCATCAATCTTCTAGTGTTGTGATCCTTTCCTATCATGGTTTAAGTGGAAGAATAGGTTGAAGAAAGGAAAGTGGTGGTTTTACAGGGTAGATGTTGTCAATATGTAGAGTGTTGGTGCATTAATGATGTTGAACTAGGTATAAACTCCAAACAATCACGATAGTATAGTGATGCTACTTTCATTGTCGATTCAATTCAACTGGCTCTTTTAGGCCAATGGTGATAACTACTATTGCCGTTGGATAGGCATATGATCTGGCTGTGAAACACATACTGATGAAAACTACAGATTAGTACGCTCAACCGGTAGTGCAAACACTTATCACCGTTGGTTTAGTTGGTCACTTCATGCTACTAGTCCTTAAACTAGCGGTGAAACAATTTCAACGTCGGTTATATAATAAATGGCGGTGATACGGCTACATGCATAACCATTTTGTTGTAGTGGTAAGAAATGTTCTAGCGTATAGATGTTTTGTATGTGACACTTTGGATGGTAGTCATTTGGCACCAATCCAATAGATGTGTAATATTATATATAGGAGAGGCCTACACCAAAAAAGGCTAAGGTAGATAGAATCCATCTAAATGAATTGTATATACATATACACCATCAAGAGTGAGTGTCGTCGTAGAATAGTCACCAAGTAAAGGTTAATAAGTGAGTTCTCTTATGTAGAGCATTGTCTGCTAGCACAAATTATGTATATATGATGTGACCCGACACATGTGGCATATCTTATCGATTGTTAAATAGCGTATAACACTTAAACTATTTCTCTTAATGAGCTACAACTGCTCCAATACATCCTCAGGGTTTATGTGAATAAGGTAAGGAAAATACTAAAATGAAAAAATGTGTTGGTTATAGAAAAAAAGTGTAGCATTTACCATCTTGATTAGGGTGCAAAGAGTATACACAGTGACACCCATAAGATTAACCACAATAGCTTCTACACCAAGGATGCTATTATTTTTAATAGTGTAATTGTTTAATAGCAAACAACAGTTATGTAGAAAAAAAATACAATTACCTTGTTAGAATGTTTGGGAGAAGAAGCTTGTGCATTCAGTTCGGTACTGCTCTCTACGCTAGGTGTGTTAGCTCCACATTTCCTATCTCACGGTCCACTCCGATGTGCTGCTAAAGGTACATGAGCACCTCCACCGACGCGTTTCTAAAAGTACACGAGCGCCTCCACCTCCACCACCCTCGACCGGAGCTACACACCTCTGCCTTCTATCCAAACCCCACCACCCTTGACCGGATCTATAGCACCTCTGCCTTCTATCCAAACCCAGAGAAGAAAGGCCCATAGAATAAGAGTTTGGACTAGGTTTGGAAGTGTTGAGATCCATACGCTAGCTCATAACCGACATCGTTTAATAGGTGCAGTACGACGACTGTGAGAGAGTAACTAACCACTTTCTAATCTTGGGTGAGCTATGAGTGTCGACAGAATATCATCGGCAGTTCTCTGAGGGGTATCCCACGAAGGTAGATTGATCAGTAGAGATGTGTGCAATCAAGAACAAGAAGGCAACAGAGACACATGAGTTAGACAGGTTTAAGCCATCAGTATGACATAATACTCTACTCCTGTGGTCTGTTGGATTGTATTGGCTATCGTATGATGTTGCGTGAGTTTGGAGGGGGTCCATGCTCGTCTTATATAGTCTGAAGGGCAGGGTTACAAGTCGGTTAGATCTAGGAGATAACGGAAAAGTAATAACAGATTACAGGAATTATGGGATCATACGTATCCTAATAGATCTCATAGTATCTTCAGGATATCTTCCTAGTATCTTGCAGGAGGCGCTGAGCAGCATCGTGCCCCATAAGGCTTCATATTGTGGGCTGGGCCACCCCTAGGGGCGAAGCCCATGTGGTCTGCTGTGGGTATTCAAGGTCATACCCCCCCCCCCCCCATAGCTAGTCCCTAAGCGCCTTGTATTGTGCAACGCTGTCTTGAGCTTGTCCGAGTAGGTGCGAACAAAGCTGAGCAGTCAAACTCATGGTCCGACCACCGTGATGAGTTGTCGAGCAGCTGTGAGCCATCACCGAGCAGCATGAACCATCATCGAGCAGCATGAACCATCGCCGAGCAGCGTGAACCGTCATCGAGCAGCGTGACCCAAGTACGGCTTGCCATAAGGGTGTAAGGAGCTCAAGTTCAGAATCAAAAATTTCTTCACAGTGGACCAAGTGTGCTCACTTAGAGTTCGACCACAAGAAAGGGAGATAATCTTCTTCAGCTTCAAGAGGCTTGGAGTCTTCTAGATTAAAGCAAACACACTCATCGCAAGGTGAAGTGTGCCCACTTAGTCCCTGAGCCTGACAGTAGGCGACGTAGTCACGTGGTGCTAAGGTCCAAAGTAGGAGAAAAGTTAAAGACCAGCCGAGCAGGCAGCCAGTCCTCGGGCGTAGCCTCGAGATGAGAAAAGCACATTCACTGCAAGGTGAAGTGTGCCCACTTAGTCCTCGAGCCTGTGAGTAGGTGACATGATCACGTGGTGGCAGAGTCAGAAACAGCAGTCAACAGAAGGAAGTCCCCTGTGTGGTGAGGAACCAATACGTAGTGCTGACGCAGTCCCCGAGCCACAAGAGGAAATCTTGGAGAAAACAAATCGCGGAGAAAAAACTAAAGTAACGACTGTACAATAGTAATTACTAAGCCGTAATAGATGGTGGAGATGTCGTTGAATATTCAGTGAACAGTAACAACTTGCGGCGATAAATGGGCGATTGGGCCGCAGTTGCACAAAATCCTAGGTAGCGACCCACCATGCCATTTTGGAGAATTTGGAGAGACGCAAAACGCGGAGCGGTTTTCCAAAAACCCTTGAATGCGAAAAAGTGGGGGAGTGCTATATAACTGCGCCGCCACACCCCACGCTCCTACCTTTGCCACTTCATCTTCCTCCTCAGCTCTCACACTTCCAGATTCATACGCGCTTCCGCTGCGAATCCCAAATCAGATCTAAGAAATAGTGCCGAAGAAGGGAGCTGTGAAACCGAAGAAGGCGGCCGCCGTAGCCAGCCATGATGAGGAATGGGTGCCATCGAGGATGAGGGAGGCGGAGATCAATAGGATGGTAGAGGCGGGCGTTCTTTCTGACCGAGTCACCGCCGGTTGGCGGCCAGCCAGCGGTGAGCCCTTCCTAATGCCTCATACTGATGAAGTAGTGGTGTTTGAGGATTATTTCTGGCGCGGGTTGGTATTTCATGTTCATTCTTTCCTGAGGGGTTTGTTGGAGTTCTGGGTAATTAGTCTTGAAAGGATCAAGATGCCCAAGAGGGGGGTTGAATTGGGCTAATTCTAAATTTCTCTGCAATACTTAAGTCCTACAGTTAGCCTAATTAACCCCTTGTGCCTAGAAAGTGTTTCTATTGATCTACCACACAAAGTTTAGCAACCTATGTTCCAATCCTGCTCTAGCATGTCAATTCTATGAATGTAAATGACAAGAATTAAATTACTCAAAGTAAATGCTCAAAGTAAAGAGAGAAGGAGGAACACGGCGATGTTTTGCAGAGGTATCGGAGAGTCGCCACTCCCTACTAGTTCTCATTGGAGCACCCGCACAAGGGTGTAGCTCCCCCTTGATCCATGCAAGGATCAAGTGCTCTTTACAAGTTGATTCTTTGACACTCTGTCGCGGTGAATCACCCACAACCGCTCACAACTTGAGTTGGGTCATCCACAAGCTCCGTCAGATGATCATCAAACTCCCAATCACCACCAAGCCGTCTAGGTGATGGCGATCACCAAGAGTAACAAGCACGAACTCTCACTTGACCATGACAAGCCTAATAAGAAGGGTGGATGCACACTTTGCTACTCTTGCTTTCACTAATGAGGGCTCTCTTTGGGATTCTCAAATCTCAATTACCTCACTAGGACCTTGCTCTTTTTGGCACTCTTAAAGGTGTTTCTCAGCTGTTAGAATGAGCAAAAGTGCCCCACACACGAATGGAGGAAGTATTTATAACCATGGCTAAAAAATGGACTATTATGTGCCTCTACAAGGTGACCGAACGCTCCGGTCATGTTGACCGGACGCTCCGATCAGCTCTCCTCGAACTCCAGAGTTTAAGTTGTGACCGGACGCGTCCGGTCATAATTTTCCCTCTCTAGAACCTTACTAGAGTCGACCAGACGCTAGGACTCAGCATCTGGTCACTTCACCTCTCAGCGTCCGGTCGCACCAGATGATTTTGCCTTGATCAAATGAACTGACCGGACTCTGCGCCAGCGTTTAGTCACACTGAAGCCAGCGTCCAGACAGTATTGGACCCTTCATTCACTTTCAACTCTCGATCATACGTGAATGAAGTTAGCTCTGATGGATCTAAGGGCTTTTTAGGAGCTACCTAGCGCTAGATTTAGCAAGTGTGCACCACATCTAACTCACTAGACTCACCTAGGTCAAGCTACTCGTCCATACCCCCCTTAATAGTATGGCCAAAGGAAAAACAAAGTCCTAAACTACTCTAAGTGTCTCCTCAATACCAAATGACACTTAGAACTAGTCCATCCTTAACCTTGTTGTCCATCCTTTGAAAACTGAAATGATTTTCATCATAGGGGTATGACCACCGTGATAGCCCAATCGATCTCCATTACCGTGATCTAACTTAATTGCCTCTACAAAACACACGTTAGTCACAGTAATTATGTATTTTCATTAATCATCGAAACCCAACTAGGGGCCTAGATGCTTCCAATCTCTCTCTTTTTGGTGATTGATAACAATACCACCTTGAGTATGTGAAAGAGATGAGGTTTTTAACATGCTTGGTTCATATAAGCTTTTGTCAATAAGAACAAAAGAGTTAGACAAGCTTATATGACCCAAGCCAACATAATGTACTCAAAGGATATGAAATAAGCATGAGTACAAGTAATAAAGCTCATTTGCATCAGAGTAAAACGCAGAGGCAGCGTATATCTGCAACTCTAGGACGGGATGGTGAGCGAGTACATCACTGTACCACTGAATACTTCGCTAAAGGGGTGGAACGCCAGGTGGTTCTACATGAAGTAGAGCCATCCTACAATTCGTTGCGACATCGACCATATCCCAGAGAGCCAAAAGAGCTGGTTGGAGAAGTCGAGCAGTGCTAACATGGAGCAGGTGAGGGAACTCCTCAACCTAATAAAAGGCGTGGAGATTAACGGCGGACTGGTGGCGGTGAGCTTCATAGTGCGCCATGTCTAGCCCTATAAGGAGAGGGCCTACCCGAGCTTTGACTTCAAGGGTAACAACGACGGCACCCGGGGGAGCACGGGGAGGTTGTCGAAGGACGACGTGCTAGAGTGGGTCGTAGAGCTATTCGCTCCAAATGCCTCATTTAGCATGTCAAGGCAGACGAGGGCCTTCAACTGTACAAATCCGCCTCCTCAGGTAACCATCCCAATTGTCGTGTTCATGATGCTTTTTATCCATTACCGTTGTCGAGCAGTGAACTGATTCACTTATGCAAAGATCTATTCACAGGAAAGAGTGGTGTACTTCTCAGGCGTGCCGAGGGGTGATTGGCCATAGGTAGTAGACGCCTGGCCACTAGCTCGGCCTGAAGAAGATGTAGCCAGCGCCTCATCGGAGTCTGAAGACGCAAACACTGGTCGGACGGAGAGTACCCCCGGTGTCAGAGAAAGTCCAGGGGAAGAGGGCAGCGGTAGATGAGCCAGCCCAAAAGAAGAGGAAGACGGCTGGTGCTATTCCCCACAAATCGGGTGGCATCTCGCTTGGCGGTGACCAGACCACCCGAACACGAAGTGCGGCGATTTTTGAGTGGTCGAATGATGATGGGGCTCCTGTAGCTCCTTCTCCGAGCATGGAGGCGCCTCCATGCAACACACGCATAGAGGAGCAAATGAAGGAAGGGGAGGGAGTCCCCGAGCAGCGAGCAAAGAGAGTCCCTCAGCGATAGGCGGAGGAGAGGCCGACGGTGGAGACCGCGAGATCTCCACCCTAGGGCGCTCAAGTCAACCCTAGGGCCACGCCTAGGGGCTTTGGAAGGCAACACCAATTTAGAAAAGTATACCGGCAAGCCGACACATAAGTATCCTTGTCTTGGAGTTAATTTGTTGTCGAATCCCTATCATGGTGGTGATTAATGAGTTAATCTAATGCAGAGCGAGGCGTACAGAGGAGTTGAATCCATCTGTCTAGACCAGCGAGCAGCCGGGGGCTGGTCCCGATGTGGAGGCGATGCCAGCCGCTCCCATCCTGGAATCCCTGGGTGTTTGGTAGCCTGCGGAGGAGTCAACCACCCCTGCTGGTGGACTTGGCAGCAGTGAAAGGTTGGCACCGATGGTGGATGGTTCGGCGGCAGTGCCTGGGGCAACGACGAAAGCCACCGGGTCCTTGGGAGCAGAGTCTGGAGTATCCCACACCATGATAGAGTCTAGAACAGAGAAGCCTGTGGTGCCAGGGGAGCAGACGGCGCTCCCTAAAGTATTAGAGGGAGTGGTCGGATATGCTGTTCGGCCAACGAGCCCCTAGGTGGTGCCTCTAGCTACAGAGGGGGACGAAGTGGAAGAGATTGAGCATAAGGAATCATGACCTCAAGCTGTCTAAATCCTCCACAAGCAGGGCGATGAAGTGGTGGTTGTTGAAGAGGACACCACCAGGGAGCTTAGGAGGCTAGAGTCTGCCCTATCCGCAGTGATGAAGCAGATCAAGGTCAGGACTACATCTGCAATGTTCATCTTTGACGTTGGAGATTGTTCATCTTCATAATCTTGGCGCTTTTGTAGGGTATTACTCGGACCGCCAAACAATGATGACAGTTGATCAAGAGGATGGAGCCCCTTGCCGAGGATAATGAAAAGCTTAAGGAGGCGATGAAGCTTAGGGAGAAGAACATCTAGAGGGCCCAACACGAATGAGACCTCGCTGAGTCCAACGCGCGGGGTCTAGAATACCAAAAGGGTGTCCTATCCGAGCAGCTGGCGACGGTGTCCGAGCAGTTGCAGGGCATGTCCGAGCAGCTAGAACGTAGCTCCAAGCAGCTGACGGGTCTTTCTGAGCAGCTGGAGCATGAATCCGAGCAGCTCAGAAACGTCTCCAAGCAAAAAGCAGGTATGGCGTATCGGCAAATGTGCTTTATATTGTTGAAACAATCATATTGTTGCTGATAATCATTGTGCTTGTATAGCAAGATGCGGAGCTCAGCTAGCTGCGCAAAACCATCGGGCAACTCTGAGAGGAGAAGACAAAGGACTCAGGGCGAGTGGAGAAGCTGACCGAGGAGCTGAAAGGTGAGTACTTCATTGTCGGAGTTACTATTGGAGTAATTTCCTTACTTGATAGAACCTTGTAATGCCTGTAGACTACCGTTGGAGGGTCAAGGCGTAGTTTGATGTGCTGGAGCAGGAGGTCAGATCCCAACGGAGCAAGCTCGACGCCGTAGTTGTTAGAGTCAAGCTAGTGCTCGACTGCGTCGACCTAGAGGTGGCTCCTCAACCTGACGATAGGCCACCACGTTTGGACGCCATCATCGAGAGGTGCAAGGCGGCATGGGAGAACTTCAAAAGCTTCAACAACAACGCCATCGTCACCCGCTGTTACACATGCCTTAGCGGTGGTTCGGTCCCATTACCCTACCATTGACCTTCAAGCGATAGGGGCTGGATTCGCTAGAGGGATGGGCGTAACGGAGCACCAGCAGATGGAAGATGAGGTGGAAGATGCGGCGAAGAAGCTGGCCGACAACGTCGACCTGTTTGGCGAAATGGACGGTGGTGGCGAAGCCCAATGATCTGCTCAGAGAAAAGTCTATAATAACTAGAGAGAGTAGTTAAAACGCACAAGGGCATAGACAATCATTTATATATATGTATAAATGTTGTAAAATGTCATGTGCATGTTTATGCAGTTTGCTAGTTTTTCATTGAAGAATCATTGTAGTGTTAACCCTAACGCAATTATACGTGGTATAAGTAGCGTCCGAGCAGTTAGTTCGTTACTGAACTCTTTGGCCTTAGCTAGCCCATAGTCCGTAACGTCGAGCGCGGAGCCCGTGCATAAGTAGGAGGAATAGGCGTGACCAAGGAACCATAGCCGACCACCCAAAACACAGAGCGCGGAGCCCATAGCATGTGTAGGGAGAGATCGGAGACTGGGTCTTCTCCATAGAGAACATAGCAGAATGAATGCTGCTTATCGGTTGGTGAAATAACTTGGAGATATATGTAGTATTAGTAGGGTCCGAGCAGTTAGTTCTTTACTGGGCTCTTAGCCTTGGCTAGCCCAAAGTCCATAACGTCGAGCGCGGAGCTCGTGCACGTGTAGGAGGAACAGGCGTGACCAAGGAACCGTAGCCGACCACCTAGAACGCAGAGCGTGGATCCCGTAACACGTGTAGGGAGAGATCAGAGATTGGGTCTTCTCCATAGAGCATGAAACAAAACATGTGTTGCTCGGCGATTGGAGATTCATTTCAGAGATATGGAGAAACATGGCGGATTGTTTATGGCGATCACATAATGGAGATATGGAGAAACATGGCGGAGCATTTATGGTGATCTTGTGTTGGAGTTCGTTAAGGAGTAGCTTAGAGCTGGCGACCGTAAGTGGAAATTAAATCGTAACGAAGAAATAATGGAGACAAATTATGGCGACCAAAACTTTATTTATCATGGAGTGGAGAATACATATCTGGAGCGTTTTAAGGATAGAAACGTATAAGGTGCTCGATGTGCCATGAATTAGGGATATCGATTTCGTCCAAGTCGCATAGCCGATAAGACTCTGGTCGGGTAACCTCTTTGACCACGTAAGGCCCTTCCAAGAGCGAGGAGCTTGTGCATCCCTTCGGTTTTATGCTTTGTGCGGAGAACAAGGTCGCTGACAGCAAATGAACGACCTTTGATGTTGCGGTTGTAGTATCTTTGCAAGCCTTCTAGGTATTTGGCTGTGTGGATACAAGTGATCAGATGTTCTTCCTCGGCCGTGTCGATGTCCTCTGTCCGAACAGCTATGGCTTGCTCTTTATCATAATTTTCTACCCTAGGTGCTCGGAAGGCAATGTCCGCTGGTAGTATGGCTTCTGAGCTATAGACCAAGAAATATGGAGACACGCCGGTGCTACAACTAGCTTGAGTGCGCAGTCCCTAGACCATAGCTGATAGCTCTTTGAGCCATCTACTCGGATGTTTTTCTTCTTTCTGATATAGCCTCTTTTTTGGAGCATCAAGGATCATGTCGTTTGCCCGTTCGACCTGGCCATTGGCTCTAGGATGGGCAACGGAGACGTATTTGATGAAGATGCATCGGTCTTCGCAGAAGTCCTAAAAATGATGACTAGTAAATGTAGTTTTGAGGTCGGTGATAATGCTGTTTAGGAGACCGAATTTGTGGATGATATCTTCGAAGAGCTCGACTGTTTTCTTTGAAGTGGCCGAAATAAGCGGTTTGTATTCAATCCACTTGGAGAACTTATCGATGGCGATGTATACCTATCGGAAACCACCTAGCGCTGGCTTGAAAGGCCCGATCATGTCCAGTCCCTAGCAAGCAAAAGACTAGGAAGCTGAGATGGTCTACAGTTCTTGTGCCAGCATGTGGATTTGCTTGACAAAAAATTAGCATTCTTCATAAGTCGGACGAGGTCTTCTACATCAAAGATGGCCATGGGCCAGTAAAAACCAGCTCAGAAAGCTTTGTTGACCAGGTTTCTCGAGGCCGCATGGTTGTTGTAGGAACCAGAGTGAATTTCGAGAAGTAGTTTCACTCCTTGGGTGATGCATTTCGGCAGTATCCCTTCTTTGGCACTTTTCCTCATCTAGTTCCTATCCACCAGCACGTAATGCTTGCTTCTACAGATTAGGCGTTCAGGTTTAGTCTTGTCGATGGGTACTTCGACGCTGGTGAGGTACTTGATGAACTGTTCTCTCCAATCAGTGGCCAGCGAAGGTACTATAAGTACCAGCTGCTCAATGGGGGGGATTTCTTGAACTTCCTTCCCTTCCTTAATGGACGACGTAAAGAGGTCTTGAACGAAGACCCTAGGTGGAATCGCGACGTGAGAGGAGCCTATCTTGGATAGGTGGTCGGTGAGCTGATTTTGATCTCGTATCACATGGTGGTACTCAATACCATAGAACTTCCCTTTATGCTTCCTAATTTCGGCGTAGTATGCGTTTGTCTTCTCACTGGAGCAAGACCAGTCTTTGTTGAGTTAGTTGATAACCAGTGTGGAGTCCCCGTATACCATTAGGCGGTTGACGTCGATCTCAACGGCTATATGGAGTCTATGGAGACATGTTTTGTATTCGGCGGCATTGTTGGAAGCTGGAAAATGTATTCGAAAAACGTATCGGAGCTTATCCTTGGTCGGCGTAATGAACAGAATGCCAGCGCCAGCACCGTTGATGTTGAGGGCGCCATCAAAGTGCATCACCCAGTGCTCGGGGCAAGTAGCGGGGATGGGCTCTTGGATCTCGGTCCACTCAGCAATGAAGTCAGCGAGCATCTATGACTTGATGGTAGGCTTACTTCTGAATTCAATGGAGTAAGTGTCGAGCTCAATAGCCCACTTGATGATGCGGTCATTGGCCTCTTTATTGTGGAGAATGTCCCCTAGAGGAAACTCGATGACCACGGTGATCATGTAGTACTCAAAGTAATGGCGGAGCTTGCATGACATGATCAGAATAGCGTATAGCAGTTTCTAAACTTGAGGATAATGAGTTTTTGGCTCATTAAGGACTCCGCTGATGAAGTAGACCAGACATTGCACCTTATAGGCATGCCCGGCCTCCTTGCGTTCGACGATGATAGCTATGCTAACGACGTGAGAGGTGGCGGTGATGTAGATCAGTAGATTTTTGTCTGGTCAAGGTGCCATCATGATCGGAGGCTTCGTTAAAAACAACTTGAGCTGCTCGAAAGTTGTATCTACCTCCTTTGACCAGAAAAAGCGCTCGGAGGCCTTGAGGAGTTTGAAGAACGGTAGTCCCTTTTCGCTAAGGCGCAATATAAGCGGCTGAGAGCAGCCATGCAACCTGTAAGCTTCTATATATCCTTTACGCAAGTTGGGCGTTTCATGTTGGTGATGGTGGAGACCTTGTCGGGGTTGGGTTCGATGCCACAGGCGCTGACGATGTAGCCCAGGAGTATGCTGGATGGAACATCAAAGATGCACTTTGAAGGGTTCAACTTCCATCTATACCTTTTCAGGTTGGCAAATGTTTCTTCAAGGTCAGCGATGAGATTATTGGCGGTCTTGGACTTGATGACCACATCGTCGATGTAAGCTTCGATGGTGCGGCCTATCTGTTGATCGAGGCACATCTAGATGGCCCTTTGGTATGTGGCCCCGATGTTCTTGAGTCCGAAGGACAAGGTGGTGTAGCAGTACGCACCGAAAGGCATGATGAACGATATCTTGATCTGGTCATCTTCCTTGAGGGATATCTGGTGATAGCCGGAGTAATAGTCGAGGAAGGAGAGCAGTTCATAGCTGGCGGTAGAGTCTACAACCTCGTCTGTCTAAGGCAGACCGAAGGGGTCTTTAGGGTAGTGTTTGTTAAGATCAGTGTAATCAATGCACATTCTTCATTCTTTATTCTTTTTTGAACGAGAATAGGGTTTGCTAACCATTTAGGATGATACACTTCTTTTATGAATCCGGTAGCTGGGAGCTATTTTATTTCTACCCTAATAGCCTCCTTCTTGTCTGGCGTGAATCGTCGGAGCTTTTGCTTGATCGGTTTGGCGGTCAGCGAGACATTCAAGGAGTGCTCGATCTTCTCCCGTGATACCACTGGCATGTCTACAGGTTTCCAAGCAAACATGTCGGTGTTGGCATGTAGGAAGGAGATGAGCGTGCTTAACTATTTGGGGTTGAGATGAGCCCCAATCTTCATGGTCTTGGAGGGGTCATCGAGGCTGAGGCCAACCTCTTTGGTTTTCTTGGACTTGGCGAAGGCGCGAGGAGGCTCCAACAATGGGATCTCTAGGTCATCGGTGGGCACCATCTTGGCATCGGTGACCACACTAGCCATCTAGATGGAGAGGTCGGTGGCTTCGGTGAGGGCGAGACTCTTTATCTCGCAGGCGTAGGCGATGGAGAGGTTGGCTCGCAGGGCCAGGACTCCTATAGGGAAAGGCATCTTCAGCACCAGATAGGCATAGTGCGGTACGACCATGAACTTGGCTAGAGCTGGCCGACCAAGTATAGCGTGGTAGGCGGTGTTGAAGTCGGTGATGTAGAAGTTGATGTGCTCGATGCGGTAGTTGCTAGCCATGCTGAACTATACTGGTAGGGTGATCTCTCCAAGCGGTTTGGATGCCCTGCCAGGTACCATACCCCAGAAGCAGGAGTCAGAGAGTGTGAGATCTCCTATCCCGAGCCCTAGCTCCTTTAGGGCTCTGACAAAGAGGAGGTTCAGAGCGCTCCCGTTGTCGACGAGTACTTTTCTAAAAAACACTTTCTGGACGATTACGTCGAGGACAAGGGGGAAACGCCCTATGTAAGGGATGTCCGCCCACTGATCGCCCCTATTGAAAGTGATGGGGACCTTAGACCAGGGTCAATAGCTGGGGTTGGCGACGATGTCTTCCGCATTGACGGTGAGCACCCGACGTGCGGTGAGCTTCCGTTCTCTTCTACTTTCGGCGGAGGCGAGGCCCTCGAAGATGGTGGCGACCACCTTGTCGTGATCTTGGAAAGCATTGTTGTTGCCCCCAGGTGGTCGGTGGCCTCCGGCTCCGTCGTTGTTGTCGTCGTCCGATTTTTTGGCCTGGAACTCCTTAGCCAAGCCAAGGCAGTCCTTCATCTTATGCTTGGCATTTTTGTGGAGGAGGCACGGGCCCTCTAGGATCTTCTTGTATTGCTCGTCATAGTTGTGCTTGGCGTGAGGTTTATCAATGGCGGCGACGATGTGGTCTAATCGGCGACGGCGATATTGACCAAACTTGGATCCTTCTGGCCGATCACAGCCACTGTCCCGATGGTGACTGCGGTCATTGTAGCAGCAGTCGTTGTGGCACCGATCATCGGGGCGATCGTCGCTGCGGCGAGTTAAGCGATGAGTGTCGACATCCTCATTGAAGCGTACCTCGGCTTCCTCGACGTCGGCGTACTGGTTGGCGGTCGTAATCATCTCGTCAATCCCCATTGGAGGTTTGTGATTGAACTTAGAGCGGAGGTCACGGTGATGGAGTCCTCGGACGAAGGCGGTGATGACCTCAGCTTTTGTGATATTGGGAATAGAATTCCTCATCTCGGAAAAGCATCTGATGTAGCTACGGAGGAGCTTGGACGGCTTCTGGTAGATACAGTTCAGATCATGCTTGATGCCCGGCCGAGTACACGTAGCCATTTAGTTGTCGGTGAAGACCTTTTTCAGCTCTTCCTAGGATCCGATGGAGTCCGGGGCAAGGCTTGTGAACTAGTTCATCACGGTTGGCGTGAGCATGATAGGAAGATAGTTCGTCATGACACTGGTATCTCCTTCGGCGGCGCACACAGTAGTGGCGTAAGCCTGTAGCCACTGTGTGGGGTTTATCCTTCCCTCATAGGGCTCGACCCCAGTGATTTTAAAACCACGGAGCTATTGAAGTGTTCAAAGTGCCCTCGTGAATGTTGGGGGACCTTCGGGGTTGTCGGCGCCATGATCTGCAGTGTTGCCGGCGTTGAGCGGCTC
Organism: Miscanthus floridulus; assembly: GCF_019320115.1. Classification (NCBI taxonomy): domain Eukaryota; kingdom Viridiplantae; phylum Streptophyta; class Magnoliopsida; order Poales; family Poaceae; genus Miscanthus; species Miscanthus floridulus. The sequence continues at coordinate 3,037,370 of NC_089581.1, read as the reverse complement.
GAGAGCTGAGTCTGGGTTATCGAACTCTTGCTCGTACTCTTGACGGTGGCGTACTTCTTCTTCATGGCGACCGAAGCGGCACTCATCGATACGTCGTCGTGTGTCTCAGAGATTATTGAGGTGCACTTGGATGTCCTGGTCGACCTCCTGGTCGTGTTGGCGAAGGTGTTCGATGCGATTGCCCCTAGCTCCCCCTAGAGGGGCTGTCTGTTGTCGTGGTGCTAGTCGGTGAAATGACTTGGGCGGCGATCAGATCTTGGCGCGACTGATCGGTGAATTGAGCTTGTGGAGTATGAAGGTCTCTGATCCTGGCGGATCTCGTTGACTTGGTAGTGCGCCGCTTTAAGCATGGCGGTAACCTTGGCGACCCCTGGTGTATGCGGGAGCCGGGCGAGCTCGTTGGCGGCTACGGCCAGGTTGGCGCTTTGGGTCTTGTAGACGTCGTGGCCGTCAACACGAACAAATTCATCGTCGAGGTTGCGGTGGAGTTGGAGTGGCCTTCCTTGCGAGTCAAGCTGAGCCTCGGCCATCGCAAGGGCAGCCTCGTTTGCTCGGCGCTGTGCACGGTTGATGTTCCTATTGACGCGGGCGACGCGGTCCTCCTCGGTTTCCCCTTCCCACAGGGGGCTGTCGACACTGACGTTAAAGATAGCGCCTCCACGGAAGGGAGGGAGAGGAGGTTGTTCGGTGGAGGTTTCAGCAACAGTATCCATAGAGCCCTAGGACTCGGAGTCTGGATTCTCCTCCAGGATGGTTTGGAGGGATGCTCCAGGGCGTTGGCCCACATGTAGCATGTTGACAGCCGATGGGAGCTAGTCGGCGATCTGGTCGGCGAGAGGATGGACATCTCCAACCTGGTCGGCGAATTTGCCCCGTATGGCCTCTTGATAAGTGGCGGTGATGTTGGTGAGCCCGAAGGATAGGACCGTAACCCCTAGAGTTTCTCGAGCAGCCTCCAATAGATCTGGACTGGAGGGTGGTCGGCGCTGAACTAGAGTGGTCAGAGCCGATTCCGTGATGGAGAGGCAATCGACAAGCTTCTGGCCAACCTGGTCGATGGATGCGATCAGGTCGTCGTTGTTGATTTGCCTCCTCAGGTAGCGGGGGAGCGGGCGGCGAGTTATAAGTGAAGATGACCTCGGAGGTGGTTTCGAGATCAGATCTACAATCGCAGGTGTTGGGGTGATCGGCATAATATCGATCTGCACCGGCTCGATGAGCTCTCTGACTCCGTCAGCGTTGATGATCCACGAGATCAATCCGACCGTGAAGATCTGGCTGGGCTGTGGGAGGGACGAAAAGCCTGCAGAACGTACCATCTTGTTCGATATAGAAACAGCACGCACACCCCTACCTGACGCGCCAACTATCGACAGAATATCGTCGGCGGTCCTCTGTGGGGTATCCCACGAAGGTAGATTGATCGGCAGATATGCATGTAATCAAGAACAAGAAGGCAATAGAGACACACGAGTTAGACCGGTTTAGACTGTCTGTATAACGTAATACCCTACTCATGTGGTCTGTTGGATTGTATTGGCTATCGTATGATATTACGTGAGTTTTGAGGGGGTCTCTGCCCGCCTTATATAGTCCAGGGGCAGAGTTACAAGTCGGTTAGATCTAGGAGATAACCGAAAAGTAATAACAAATTACAGAAATTATGGGATCATACGTATCCTAACAGATCTTGTAGTATCTTCAGGATATCTTCCCAGTGTCTTGCGGAAGGCGCCGAGCAGCATCGTGCCCCGCAAGGCTTCATCTTGTGGGCTGAGGCACCCCTGGGGGCGCAGCCCATGTGATCTGACGTGGGTATCCGAGGTCATACCCCCACAATGAGGGAGAAGCGGACGAGGTTCAAGAAGCTTTTAAAACATGTTTATGCATTGATTAGAATGTTTTGTAAATTTTTCCTAGATATTTTCCCATTTTTTTAAACTAAAATTTATTTTTTGAAGCTTCTAAATATACTTTAATGAGATTTAAAAAAATACTTTCAAGAAACATTTGAATCCACTCTTAACTACGGACTAATACAGGTCTTGGGTGATAAATGATAAATCGAACAGAAAGCACAAGCTACGGTGCATCATCTGATCTATGATAGAATTCAGTAACCAGTCAATACTACATGTTTCCTTATATATGTTGGAGAAAACACTAGCATGCCTCAACAGAGGACTAACAATCTAGTCTAGCATAATGGGTTATGAGTTGTTGCCTGCCATTGCCTTCAAAGCATCTTCGGCTGCAACTCTCTGCGGTACAAAATCTGGAAAAAAAAATTGCATGAACGAACTGATCAGTTCCTCATGCTTCATAGCATAGCAACAAATGTGGATAAAGAATTTACCTGAAAGGAACTTTAAACCCTTCTGACTGCAAACAGCTGTTGCTGAAAAATGAGAGCACAAGTTACATGAGATATGTACCAACAATAAAAATTGATAGATGGAAGCCAGGCTACAAGAACTATTTAGGACTCCCTCCGTTCTAAATTGTAAGTCAAAACATCTTACAATTTGGAATGGAAGGAGTACTACTTAAACTGCTAGGAAACAGGTTTGATTTTGATGGTGATTCTGAGATGAGTGCAATGGGAGTACAACTACGAATTGGATGAAAGATGTGAATAAATTCATGCATCACAATCCTAGATATACATTATCATGTTTAGGGGTCTTATTTTACCCTGAGAGTGAGCTTTAACAAAAGCATAGCTACGCACTAAGGCCCACAAGAACAAACAATAAAATAAGATTTCAGGGACCAGCCGTCTGTCTCTTTCACACAGCAGTTGTCTATTATAGTTCTATATTGATTGTTTGCATTTACTGTAGTACGATGCTTGACTGAAAAAAGAGAGATTCATCTAACTCAAATAGTACGGTTTTATCTGAGAATGGTCTTTTTACAACCACACAACACAAGGTACAGAAGCCTTGAACGTTTGGACAATAAGTTCAGAGGCATATTACACAAAGTCAGTAGTTCGGGCAAACTTTGAAGATCACTGCACTCAGGTCTTAGTAGATAATTTGTGTTTGAACAATCTGATGTTTTATGTGCACTTTTGATTGTTCTGTGTATTTCTTCCTCTGTACTTAAATGCAGCCACAGCTTGCGACTTTTGATTGCTTTTTTAAGAGCAGACGATGAAGAATATTAAGTTGGTTCTTTTTAGATAAAATGTAAACATTAAGTTGATAGGAAGCAAGAACCAACTTACAGAGATTATCATAAATAATGGACTTCTTACGATCCTTCACGGCATTGCAATAAGCATCCTCTGCAAACTTCCCCAAAAAGAACTCCTGCAATTAGAGGTGCAGCTACAATATCAGATTTCAGAAATCATTGCAAACACCAAATGTCAGCATGTATTCCAAACGAATGAATTTTACAGGGATGAAAGGTGCAAATTGTAGTAGTAGTAGTACAACCATCGTTCCCCCAACCCATCCCCCAGAAAAATGAGTATTAACAAAGAACAGGGACGGAAAGAAGCTACTCTCCAACAATCTTTTCTCTTGGTGCCATCTATCCCTCCATCCCCTGAAGACATTAATACAAAGCACTTAAATTTTTATGTCAATGATTTTGCTGGCAGTGGCAAGGCATCGGCTGTGTTAGCTTGCTAAGTGAGTAGAACATGTTTACTTGCCTCAATCAGCTAGTCAAGCCTATAATTCATAATTCATGTCTAGCTGCCCCTTGTAAATGCAAATCATCAACAGAACTCAGAAAAATTCTCCAAATACTAAGCTTCACTCGAGTTTTCTGCCCAGTCTATGAGTTTTTGAAATAACTTGTGGTCTAAAACGGCAACAGAATCAAACCCAGATGCGGCGTGTTATGTGGACAATCCAGTTAGCTACAGATCGTTTATTACCATGAAGACAAGTAGATACTAGTAATATAATTAATGCTTCTAACAGATGAACAAAAGTCAAAAGTGGCAGACAACAAATCTGGAAACCCCACACTAGGCCACAAACATCCTCTCTGGATATATGTAAGAATTACTATGTTATTAGGCCAATATAATCCTATTAACGAAATCCAGCAACTCAGTAACATAAATCTAATGTCTCAATGTACAAGAATACAATAAACAACAGTACAGCACCAATATTTCAGATAAGTCCCTGGCTCCCTGCAAGACAGTAAAGACACTAGCTTTATGTACAGTATTGGTCAACGCAGTACAGAAACATAAATCGAGCAGGGTGTGATTAGGAGAGCACATGTTCCTGAGCACATGTACAGAAACATAAATCGTTCTGATGTTGATTGCATCAATGCAGTAAATCTCAGGAAATCAATCCTAAGCTATTGGCACCAGATAGAATGATATGATGCTTTGCTAGAAAGTAGAAAATGTTTACTTCTCCAGATCAGATAGTGACGCCCACAATTCATATGTAGTTACACCTTGCAAATGTAAACTGACAACGAAATACAAATTCAAACCAATTTCACAGTAAGTTTGAGGGCAACTTCTTTCGGTGTACCCATTCACGGTGTACAGGGACAGATCCCGCAGGGTGAATTGGGGGTAGCACATGCTCATGTGGTTACAGGTTACAGCTGACAATATCTTAAGGCAATTCGTCGCACACCAAGTCGGCACTGATGGCATCACCAAAGTAAATCTACGTAACTCGATCGATTCAATCCTAAATCATCACAATCGGATAGAATGATGCAATGCTTTAATCCTCCGATGTCTAATTGCTAGCATAAACCATTGCATGCGGGGGAAGGAATCATACGGAAGCCTTATTGATGAGGAAGACAGCCTCACTGGAAGCGCGGATGGTAGCGTCCTCGACCCGCATCAGCTGCCGCACCCGCGCCATGGGGAAGCTGCACACACCCATGTCTGCCGCAGCCGCCTTCTGGTCCTTCCGCTTCTCCTTCACGGGCGTAGATGCGCGCGCCTCCCCATTGGCAGGCGCTTTCTTGGGGCTCTTGGCTTCCTTTTGGGGCTCATCGTCGCCGCGCTTCCTTTTGGTGGGCGTGGGCTTCTCGCGCTTGGCTTGCTTCTTCGTGGGCGAGGTCGCCGCCGCCGCGGGCTTCTGCGCTCTGGCCGGGTGACTGCTGCTGCTTCTTCGGCGTGGGCTTGTCCGCTTTGCCGGGTGACTGCAGCTTCTTCTTCGGCGTGGCCTTCTCCGCTTTGCCGGGTGACTGATGCTGCTTCTTCGGTGTGGGCTTCTCCGCTTTGCCGGGTGATTGCTGCTTCTTCGCGGGCGTCGCTGGCTTGCCGGGGGACTGCTGCTTCTTCGCGGGCGTCGCGGCCTTGCCGGGTGACTGCTGCTTCTTCGCGGGCGTCGCGGGCTTGCCGGTTGACTGCTGCTTCTTCGCGGGAGTGGCGGGTTTGCCTGCTGGCTTCTGCTTCTTCGCGGGCGTCGGGGACTTCCCGGCTGGCTTCTGCTTCTTTGCGGGCGTCGCGGGCTTCCCGGCTGGCTTCTGCTTCTTCCCAGATGTCGCGGGCTTCTCCGGCTTGCCGGATGGCTTGTGCTTCTTCGCGGGCGTGGCTTCCTTCTGGGGTTTGGGTTCCGGGCCTTCGCCGCCCTTCTTCCTCTTCTTCGCGGGCGTGGCCGCGTCGGCAGACGCCTGCTGCTTCTTACGCTTGCCGCCCACTTGGGGCTCTGGCTTGTCTCGCTTCTTCTTCGCGGCCGCCGGCTTCTCCTTGGTGGTTTTGCGCGGTTTGGAGGCCGACTGCGCCTTGGCGCTGGCGGCCGCGGCCTCCTCTGAAGCCTGCTTAGGCCGGCTCTTGGAGCCGGGGGCCGCGCTGCCGTTGCGCTGGGTGGAGGGAGCGGCGGGCTTGACTGGGGTGGGCTTCATCCCAGCCATGTCGCGCCCGCCGCCGCCGCCGCCGAAACCCTCGCCGCGAGCTCAAAAAGCGGTGGTGCGTGGTGGTTCGTTGCAGAGTTCAAAATTTTCTCGGGGCCGCGCGGCCGCTTCCAGACTTTTCAGCTCCACAAACAATGGAGCCACCGAGACAGGGCCAAGGGAGGAATGTCAAAATGTTAATTCTACACCTAGCTCGAGCGTTGAATACTTTATTCCTCTTCTCCGGCGGGCATGGGCTCTCTCCCTCTTTTTTATCTCCAACGGACTTAGAAGAGATTTTTAGAAAGTCGGCGGGATAGGATGATGAGGGCGGAAGAGACGGCAGCAAGGTGAAGGTGTCAGTGACGCCGCCAGAGCGAGCGGTGGAGGAGGCGGCCATGGCGGCGGGGGGGGGGGGGGGGGGGGGGGGGGGGGGGGGGGTTTCGAGACCCTACCGCGTCACGATGGGGCAGTGGGTGGCGGCGGCGCGTGCGGAGGAGAAAGATGCGTAGAGAGACGAATCTGAGTGTGTTTTTTTTATCCCAAAACACTCGGTGTAGGACCAAGACTCTTCTTTTTTTGAGGAGAGGCTATATTAGCTTAATACAAGTTGTTGACCTAAAGCGCTAAAACCATCGTACGCATAGGCCAATTGTGCAAACTCATGTGGTTGCATAATTTTAATCTATCTTTGTATGAATTTCTTTTCACTTATGTAAAGCATCAACTACTTCAATCACCTCTTCCATGCTGAACCAAAGTTAGGATAGTTGTCCCCTCTTGTGGACCAGAAGATGCACCACTATGTAGCTTGATTCAAGAATTCAACATTATTGGTACCGTTCTGTCGCTAAGCTAAGTCCCTCACAACAACCCAATGCTTCAACCCTCTCCAACTATGGGCCCTACGGACGCATCTCCACGATGATAAGGCCTTCCGTAGTGTATGGCTCAAGTGATGCCCGAAATGGAGAGAGAGATAATGTTTAGACATCACTCTCACACTGTATGAAGTGATACCTATTACAAATGACTCTTGAAAATAGGGATCGTATCATCTATTTCGAGTCGATGCCCATAGATAATATATTAGTGATGACTGTAGCAAGTGGTTCTTTTCTCACACAAATCATCGGATGGAGAGAAAACTCACTCTACTTTGTTGCAGATGGCTTTGGTGCCTTGTTTTTGTACACTATAGCACTGATGGACCGATGCTTATTTGCTCATGTAGGGTCCATTATTTCTTGGGCATCACTGCTACACAACGGACTGTCTAATTGGACTTGTCCATTAGAGTTTGACACCTTAGTCCTACCTCTCTAATTGACATTAGCCTGAATCCATTTCTAATCTGCTGCCACTCAGATATGCTTCTTCCAAGGGGTTCTTTCCTTTTGTATTGACCAGTAGAGACATGTTTTCCTTTGTTATCAATCGACACAACTTATTATATAACGATTCATATTTTCACCCAATAGTGTTATAGCCTTATACAAACACCATTGAACCAGCAAAGGACATATGCTCAACTTCATTTCACAGCCCCAATCAACTAAGCCGTACATAGGAGAAAATATATTAGTTTAGGAATTTTTGAGATGCAATCCAAATTGAATCCTTAATTATTCGCCTGCACTTCTATTGCCTATTGAAACAAGTGTGCATTATAAATCTTTAATCGGCATAGGGTTCAAGAGAAACTCTGTTTCTTTAAAATCACATCACACACGTATACATTCAAATGTATACGCACATTTATTCCCATAAACACATGCGCGCACATCTTGTTCTTTTAGCCTCACTAGGAGTGTCATCTACCAATAAAAAATAAATAGTTGAAATTGTGAGTCCTCATGCCAAGCTGAATACTCAAACTCAAGTGCACATATTCCAGTTTAAGAACCTAATTAACTGATCTACACCCAATTGACCATAGTAGCTCAATTGCGAGAATAGAATGACCGCTTCTCAAGAAGGATGGAAAATATTAAGATAGGTGTCTAGAAAAAAAAAAGAAAATATGAAGTTCGTTTGTATTCATATGTTCCAACTAAAATACTCTATTAATGTGTTGCTCTATGTACATCTTGTTTGGTAAGATATATATCTCAAGCATATAAATTGATTTAACAAAAGACAACTACTGATTTTTGATCGCACACTCATTTTGTCTTATTATTATTCCTCTATCCTACCCCCTTCGGTCTAGTTTATAAGACATTTCACATAAGTCAAGAGTCAAACTTTTATAATCTTTGACTAATAATTTTAACTATTACAATACAAACTTAATGCTATTGAATTTATAACCAAATGTACTATCTAATAATCATAAGTTTATAGCCATAAATAGTATAATATAAATAAATGGTTAAAATATAATTTAGAAGATCATGTCACATTTAACTACGTCTTATAAATTGGACCAGAGGAATTAGTCAATTTTGACTCTATTTACATATAAACTAAGGCTCGTCCTTACCCAAAAGGCAAAATTTATGTCTATCGACAACCACTCACACTCAGCTTGACAACTTCCCACTAGTGGCTTCTCATGCTAAACTACTATCATAAACGGTTAAACCACCTCTATAAGCCCATGGAACAAAGTCCAACACATTAAACTTCCTATATCCAAAGACATTTGCTTCGAATGGAGCTTAGCTAGAACCAATATGCATGGGCCATGTGCACCTCACTTCAAAATTTACAATCATCGACGGATATAATAGAATATATTAGATCCCGTCGATTGCTAGAAATCGGCCTTATTTTCCTTCTGTTACTCACCATCTAATGCGCACTGGTCCCCTCTCAATCTAGGATCAAGTTTTACCACTGTGTTGAAAAGAGCATAGAAGGCATGCAAAAATACGATACTAGCGTCCTGTTCGCTTGGCTTATAAGTCGTACTTTTTCAGTCAACGAATAATATTTTTCTCTTACAACAAATCAGCCAATAATACTTTAGCTTATCAGCCAAGCGAACTGGGCATTAAGTGAACTTTAGTAAAAACATGGAGCAAGAGATACTCTTATTATTTATACCATCTTAACGAAGCTAAGACGATGTAGTATTTTCTGTTCAAGTTTAAAGTCGTCTGGGAGAACTTTCAACAAGTGACTAAGGGGGTGTTATCTTAAGATAAGTTTAAGCCGAGCCACAACATCTACTTTAGGGGGTGTTTGGTTTCTATAGGAAAATTTTAGTCCCTGTCTCATTGGATGTTTGAACACATGCATGAAGTATTAAATATAGACGAAAAAAATAACTAATTGCATAGATTGTGGCTAATTTGCGAGACGAATTTTTTAAGCCTAATTAGTCCATGATTTGACAATGCTGTGCTACAGTAAATATGTGCTAATGGTGGATTAATTAGGCTTAATAAATTCGTCTCGTAAATTAGTCTCCATCTGTGTAATTAGTTTTATAATTAACTCATATTTAGTTCTTCTAAATAGCATCCGAACGTCCGATATGACATGGACTAAAATTTAGTCCAGGAAACCAAACACCCCCTTAGTCCTACGGAACACCTTATAAGAATTTCACTTTCTAGTTCATCCTAGAACATATTTGCATACATATACTCCCATACAAAGCATCGTAATAACTTTTTGTTAAATCATGAATTTATAGGACCATAATAACAAAGAGAAATAATTGAAGCAAGGAGGAGGGTCACCTGGAGTGTCCCCGCTCCAAAACAAAAAACAAAAAAAAAAAAAAAAGCGGACGGCTGCCACCATGGATCCGACGTGTCCATCCTTCAATTGGTGATACAGACGTCATAGCGACCGACGCATCTGCCAGGCCCACAGGTTCCTCCCCTGGGCGCCCACAGGTCAGTGACACGCGCGCGGCCATTGCGAAAGGATTAAGACCGCGCCGCCTTCTATCCCTCTCCGTCCTCCCCGGACGCCCGTCTCGTCCGTTCCCCTCCATCTGATCTCCACGATTCCACCCACACCCACCTCGTGTGCTCCGACCGCTCCTCGATTTGATCACCGATTTGGACCGATTAGGGTTTACCAGTGAGCGAGCGAGAGAGAGGAAAGGGGATTCGCTCTCGTGGGGAGATGGCGCAGGCGGTGGAGGAGTGGTACCGGCAGATGCCTATCATCACGCGCTCCTACCTCACCGCCGCCGTTGTCACCACCGTCGGCTGCACCCTCGACGTACCGGCTCTCCCTCTCTCTCCCATGATTAGGAGATGCATCTCTCTCGCCCCCCCGTTGCTAGGATATCTAATCTCCTCTTTTTCGTTGGCTGGCCCCGGCTGTGCAGATCATTTCGCCGTATCACCTGTACCTCAACCCGAAGCTCGTCGTGCAGCACTACGAGATCTGGCGCCTCGTCACCAACTTCCTCTACTTCCGCAAGATGGGTATGCGCTCCGTGCCCTCTATCCTAGCCTCCAAGTGCGACCCGTTGTGATGTGCCAACTATATGTTGTGTGGTGTGGATAGGAGTGGTTGTTGTAGAGGATACTGGTTTTCCACTGTGATAGGAGGTTTTGGAATTTTCTGTGTAAATGCCACTCCATTTGCCACCCTATATATATAGCATACGCAAGGAGTGCTAATTTAATGTATTCTGTGCTTGGCTATGAAAACCAGTAACTGATATTCGTTAGCTAGCCACGTAGTAGTGGCTAGATGTGGCTTTGCCAGCCTAATTGCGTGGGTTGGCGATGATGTATGGTTACTAGCTCGTCAGCTGGTTTGTTGTATATGACCTAGTACAACAACAACAACAAAGCCTTTAAGTCCCAAACAAGTTAGGGTAGGTTAGAGTTGAAACCCAGCAGAAGCAATCAAGGTTCAGGCACATGAATAGCTGTCTTCCAAGCACTCCTATCTAAGGCTAAGTCTTTGGGTATATTCCATCTTTTCAAGTCTCCTTTTATTGCCTCTACCCAAGTCAACTTCGGTCTTCCTCAACCTCTCTTCGCGTTATTATCCTGGCTTAGGATTCCACTACGCACCGGTGCCTCTAGAGGTCTCCGTTGGACATGTCCAAACCATCTCAACCGGTGTTGGATAAGCTTTTCTTCAATTGGTGCTACCCATAATCTATCACGTATATCATCGTTCCGAACTCGATCCCTTCTTGTATGACCGCAAATCCAACGCAACATACGCATTTCCACGACACTTATCTGTTGAACATGTCGTCTTTTCGTAGGCCAACATTCTGCACCATACAACATAGCAGGTCTAATCGCCGTCCTATAAAACTTGCCTTTTAGCTTCTGTGGTACCCTTTTGTCACATAGGACACCAGATGCTTGGCGCCACTTCATCCACCCTGCTTTGATTCTATGGCCAACATCTTCATCAATATCCCCGTCTCTCTGTAGCACTGATCCTAAATATCGAAAGGTATCCTTCCTAGGCACTACTTGACCTTCCAAACTAATATCTTCCTCCTCCTGAGTAGTAGTGCCGAAGTCACATACTCACATCTCATATACTTGGTTTTAGTTCTACTGAGTTTAAAACCTTTGGACTCCAAAGTCTCCCGCCATAACTCAAGTTTCTGATTCACTCCTGTCCGGCTTTCATCAACTAGCACTACATCGCCTGTGAAAAGCATACACCAAGGGATGTCCCCTTGTATGTCCCTTGTAACCTCATACATCACTAAGGCAAACAAATAAGGGCTCAAAGCTGACCCTTGATGTAGTCCTATCATAATCGGGAAGTCATCCGTGTCTCCATCACTTGTTCGAACTCTAGTCACAACATTGTTGTACATGTCCTTAGTGAGCCCGACGTACTTCGTTGGGACTTTATGTTTGTCCAAAGCCCACCACATAACATTCCTTGGTATTCTATCATAAGCCTTCTCCAAGTCAATAAAAATCATGTGTAGGTCCTTCTTCTCCCTATACCGCTCCATTACTTGTCTTATTAAGAAAATGGCTTTCATGGTTGACCTTCCGGGCATGAAACCAAATTGGTTCATAGATACCCGCGTTATTGCTCTCAAGCGATGCTCGATAACTCTCTCCCATAGCTTCATAGTATGACTCATCAATTTAATTCTTCGGTAATTAGTAAAACTTTGAATATCCCCTTTATTCTTGTAGATCGGTACCAGTATACTTTTCCGCCACTCACCAGGCATCTTGTTCGATCGAAAAATATGGTTGAACAGCTTGGTTAGCCATACTATAGCTATGTCCCCGAGGCATCTCCACACCTCGATTGGGATACCATCCGGTCCCATCGTTTACCTCCTTTCATCCTTTTCAACGCCTCTCTGACCTAAGATTCTTAGATTCTCCGCACAAAGCGCCTATTGGTGTCATCAAAAGAGTCATCCAACCGAAAGGTTGTGTCCGTATTCTCACCATTGAACAATTTGTCAAAATACTCTTGCCATCGATGTCGGATCTCATCCTCCTTCACCAAGAGATGCTCCCTTTCATCCTTAATGCACTTAACTTGGTTGAAGTCCCTTGTCTTTCTCTCACGAACCCTAGCCATCCTATAAATGTCCTTCTCTCCTTCCTTCGTACTCAAATGTTGGTAAAGATCCTCGTACGCTCTACCCTTTGCCACACTTACAGCTCGCTTTGCAGTCTTATTTGCCACCTTGTACTTCTCTATGTTGTCCACACTCCTGTCATGGTACAAGCGTCTATAGCATTCTTTCTTCTCCTTAATAGCCCTTTGGACTTCCTCGTTCCACCACCAAGTATATGACCTAGTAGATCCTCTCCTTTTTTTTCTTTGAGATGTGTTAGGCCCTTTTTTAGTACATTGGTTTCAAGGGCATTGTTTGTTAATTGATGAGAATATGCATCATGTTGATATGTTAGAATGGAAGCTTTGTGCACACCCGGTGTCCAGCGAGGAAGGTCTGCACCCAGTGCATTGCGCCATCTATTTATGTTTTTGGGAGCTGCTGTGCATAACATCAATTTTGAATGCAAAACTTATCCATGTGTTTTGCTGGTCTTCTTCTGTAATTCTATGTCAAACTCATCAGCAAAATAATTATTATACTCTCTCCGTTCCAAATTATAAGTCGTTCCAACGTTCTTGGAAAGTCAGGATCTCAAGTTTGACCAAATTTATATAATAAAATAATAACATTTAAGATGCTACATAAGTATAATTGGATTCTTCATTAATTATATTTTCATGGTATTATTTAATTGACATGGGGGGAGGCAATAAAAAGAGATTTGAAAGCTTGGGATATACCTAGAGATCTATGTTTGAATAGGAGTGCTTGGAAAGCAGCTATTGAAGTGCCTGAACCGTGACTTGGGGCTCTTGGTGGGTTTCAACTCTAGCCTACCCCAACTTGCTTGGGACTGAAAGGCTATGTTGTTGTTGTTGTATCTATTTGATGTCATAAATCTTTGTAATTCTCTCTATAATTTTGGTCAAACTTGAGATGCTTTGACACTCCAAGAAAGTTGGAATGACTTATAATTTGGGATTGGGGGGGGGGGGGGGGGGGGGGGGGGGGGGGGGGGGGGGGGGGGGGGGAGTATTTGTAAACTCAACTTCTAAGCTCTACTCCTATAGAGTAAATTGGAGAAGTATCTTCCCCTGCACCATCGAGCCTTTTTATGTTAACCTGATTCAGTATCATTAATCTTAGTTGTGCCACAATCCACATGGGCTGCTTTAGGAGTCATTCCTTATGACTGAATTGGGTGTGCACAGTTTACAGATTCTTATTTATGAGTTAACATTGGTTATCTAACTAATTCAATTGCCACAAGAGATCATCAAATGAATCCAGAGACTGGACAAAGCCACTGGTTTGCATCTGAATATTCGAACATCTAGAACCAGTGACTCTGGACACAATGCTAGTTTGTATGCATTTGACAGCATGGAAATGCTTATATTCTTGGCTTATTGCATGTTTACAGTTGCACCATTCCAGACTTATAACTACTGTTAGACTTAGACTGCTTACTGTTTATTTGCATCTCAAGTGCTGCACCCTTATTATAAAAACTTACTCTCTTTCTTTTTCCAGATTTGGATTTTCTGTTCCACATGTTTTTTCTTGCACGATACTGCAAGCTTCTGGAGGAGAACTCATTTAGAGGAAGAACTGCCGACTTTTTCTACATGCTCTTGTTTGGTGCTACTGTCCTAACTGGCATTGTTCTGATCGGAGGGATGATACCTTACATTTCCGAGACATTTGCCAGAATTCTGTTCTTGAGCAATTCATTGACGTTTATGATGGTATGGGATTACCAGCGCTTATTATTGTAAATAAAAATGTCTGAATTTAATAGTAGGTTTGAGAAAGTCTTACATTGGTAACTCTGATTTCTGATATGGCATGGCAGGTTTATGTCTGGAGCAAGCACAACCCTTTCATCCATATGAGTTTTCTGGGCCTGTTCACCTTTACGGCTGCTTACTTACCATGGGTAAGTGTTCTTTTGCCCTGTTTCTTGAATGCCACATCAGCCAGATTCACGTTAAGTTATTTTTATGATGACCGTGTATCACACCAATCATCTTTCTTATGAGGTTATGTCTGAATGTTCCATGACATCTGAAATGTGCAATTCTGTTGGTTGCACATCCTTATATGTATGCAAGGGAAATGCAGTACTTAGTGGCATGGTTTTTAAAAACCATCCTTCTGTATTTGGGAGGGTCACATGACATAAATCACATTTGTTGTTTTTAGGCTTGACTGTTTTTCTTTGTCCAATGATCTAATTATATGCTGGACTTTTCTGAGAACCTGTGGCGTACAGATGTTTTTTATTAACTTGACTGCTTTGCTTCTTTTGTTATGATTTACTAACTTCACAATTCAGTAACTAAGGTTCTGGCACAAGAAGGATTGGCCTATTTTTAACGTACTGAAATTGTATAGAAATATGTAGGAAGAAGCTATTATTTCCTTTGCTCTGTTGTCATTTTGTTCAAGTGGTGCCTGACCTGAGGTGGGAGATAAATGAATACTGTAACCTCTTAATTCATATGATTGGACCATTGATGAGGAATAGATGTTCACAATATACATATCACATATCAGAAATGTTTATATTTGCCTAAATGAACAGTAAGTTTCAGGTTGGGAGGAATTGTGAAACAGGCGATCACTATTAATTTTTGTTCTTAAAGAAGGCTTTGTGATTTTCTTCAATTAGATTATTTGGGAGTGAATGATCAGTTTGGTGAAATTGAGCTCCAACCAAGCAGAACATGGCCATTATCTTGATTGTTTTATCTTGAATTGCAGGTCCTTTTGGGCTTCTCTATCCTCGTTGGGAGCAGCACATGGGTGGATCTCTTGGTATGTTTCTTCTAGTTCAGATGAATCTATAGTAATCATTACAGTTTGGATTAATGAATTTGTTGGAAAAAATCCTTTTCTAAGGAGTTGTTTTTCCTTGGTGCGTGCTTATAGGAATAGTGCTTATTTCCACTATTTTCTGTCAGCCACAACCGGGCCACATGAATGTAACTGTTGGCTATTCGCTTGCATATGTGACCTTGGTTTGGCATTCCTATGTGCCAATGTGTGGTAGATTAGTTTGTAAGCTTTTGAATTGTTGATGAATGTATGTAGTCCATCTAGTTTTGCATTTTTCTGCACAACACAAGTTGTCTATAGGTGATTTCGAAGCTTGTTCAGCATGTCAAAAAAAAAGGTAAAAAAGGTATGTCCACTAAGGTTAGTACACTTGCCTTCACGGTTGGGATGGGCGTACCCAGTGCAGAGAGCTCCCGCTCTGTGCGGGGTCTGGGGAAGGGTGTTAGTGGCAAGCCTTACCCTCGCCTGTGCAATGCGAGGAGACTGCGACTTGAACCCGGGACCTTCCGGTCACAGGCGGTAAGACTCTACCGCTTGCACCAGGCCCGCCCTTCATGGTTGGGATCAGAATGATAAATCAGTTTGCCCCTGGAACTTGTATTGATGTTAGCATAGTGGAGGTACAATTGTTACTCTCATTAGAATACTAGATTACCTCTTCCACTCTTTATGGGCTACTGCCATCTTGATTGAAATTGTTATGGTGTCCTGAATCATGAACTTTACTGGACTCCATATGCGTGATTGAATTGACAAAGGAGCCTCGTGTAGTTTGCTTGTATAGCATTCTGATTGTCACCTTGATCATTCTCTGTTCTTGGGAGGAAGGAGTAATATCTCTAACTGATATAACATTTCTTTTCAGGGTATGATTGCTGGACATGTGTACTACTTTCTGGAAGATGTATACCCACGGATGACTGGCCGTCGCCCCCTGAAGACACCGTCCTTCATCAAGGCGCTATTTGCTGATGATAATGTTGTGGTAGCACAGCCACCCAATGCTGGGATGGGTGCCGGTGCAAGGTTTGGTGCTGTGGGTCTAGATCCCCAGGCTCAATGATGAATTACTTCCAGTGACCTGAGGCAGTGACTGATCTGAGATGCGGCGGTTTGTTTTCTCAGCGCAAATTGCGGAACTGTACAAGCCATTGTTCTTGTGTATTTATACAGGCTAGATGAGAGTTATTGTGCATAACAAAAGATTAGTAGTATCCGAGGCAGCTAAGTTTCTCACCTGTTGCCAGGGTCCGAAGGAAATGGTTTATGATGGGCAAACAGGCCAACCCTAGCCCTGTTGTGGAAACTTGTTCTTGCGACGGTTTAACATCCGACCTGCTACCCTTTCATGCATCAGTGAGTTTAGTCTAGGAAACTCTTTCAACCAGGGTTAAGTTTGATGCTTTGGCAGCGAGAATTTGTATGGAGCATTGTAAGTGCAGAATGGTGCAAGACTGCAAGGAATGGCTCTTTGCTTGGAACATGGATGGCGTTTGATGCCCCCTACGATTCAGTTGTTGTTTCATCAATCTCTGGATGATCTGGTGTCCTCAAAATTGCTGTGGCAGTATCTGTCCATTTTTCTTTCATCAGTTGCTCTTCGAGTTTAAAATCGTCCCTCGTCATTTGCAAGTGCTGTAGCCGACTACCATATTTTTTTTGCCTGTTATAAAATGTTTCAGTTTGATGAAACAGTATATACGAACTAGAGCCCCCCCCCCCCCCCCCCCCCCCCCCCCCCCCCCGCGAATCTGTAGCCAGTCAAGGGGATATGTGGAAACGATGATTGTTGACGTCCGTCCTGACGCGTCTCCAAGATGCATAATGGACTGGCCCAATGACCCTCTCAATCCGTTTCTCTAATAAAAAAGTATGCTCGCTGCTCCTATCCGTTTGTCGCTCCTATTCACTCTGAGCCGCGGTTGGCTGATGCTTCCCTACCGCCTCGTGTAGCCGCTGTCGTTGGGGCACTGCCTTCGGCAAACTCTACACGTCGACGAGCCTCCATTCTCCCAAGCAGCAAGGAGATGTTGTGATGTGCTGAAAATGCATGTTGCAAGCATGTGTTTTAGGTGTTTCATAAGTATGTTGTAATTGTTTCATATGGATGTTGCAAAAATAGATCGAAAAGTTGCATATGTTGTAATGGTTGTACACGTACGTTGCAAAGATCTGTTTCCAATGTTTCGTCTATGTTTTTGGATGTATGTTATAAGTGTATTTTTATCTGAATGTTGCATAAGTTTCACACATATGTTGTAAGTGTTTATCTAGATATTGTGTATATTTTGTAATGGTTTTCACGTGTTTTTAGGTGTTTTATGCAAGTGTTTCATCTGTCTTTAGACATATGTTGCAAGTGTTGCATCTCAATGTTTCAAAAGTAAATCAGGTGTTGTATCTCCATCATTGTCTTTTCTGTTGCCTCGCCTCGGTGTCTTCTCCTCCGAGTGTCGGCTGGGCATCCGCCGCTCCCTACTTCTCTTTCCGATGCTGGTGACGTTCGGGGGGCGGCGCAGAAAACTTGCGTCGGAAGCGGATAGGGAGAGCACAAGTGATCCCTGCGTGGCATGCGCCTGCCAAAAGCGGAGAGGGCGCGGGCGGGAAGCGGGATGGGGCTCGGGTGTTCGGACGGAGAGGCGCAAAGTGGGGCGCGGACGCGCGTGAATGGAGCAGCCAGCACCGGTGTCTGGGCGTGGACGTCTTGGCGCTATTAAGGCCCGATTGGACTAGATTGAATTTGATTTTTTGAAAAGAAGTCTACATTTTTTTGGCCCATGTTTAGTTCCCCAAATTCCAGAATTTGGCACTATGCAAAAAGAAGATTCCCCGTCACATCAAACTTGCGGTACATGTATGAAGTACTAAATGTTGACGAAATCAAAAACTAATTGCATAGTTTGGTTGTACTTTGCGAGACGAACGTTTTGAGTCTAATTAGTCAACGATGGGACAATTGTTATCAAATAAAAACAAAAATGCTACAGTGCGCAACAGTGTCGCTACAGTACGTAGGATTCCGGCGGCGCCGAATCCGGGGCCGAACTAAACGCGGCCTTGAAGAAAAAACTACGGATACCGAAGAACCGAATTGTAGGTCGCCTAGGAAATCCTCCAAACAGGCATTCTTGAGGGCGGTCACCGACCGTCGTCGGCCGAGCTCAAACTCAAAAACGATGCCCTCTCCCTCCCGCCACCAGCGCCTGGCCTCGCTGACGAAGCTGCTGACCACCCACGTGAACTCCGGCCGCCACCGCGACGCGCTCGGCGTCTTCTCCCGCATGCTCTCCGCCCCCGACCTCCCGCCGCTCACCGACCCCTCCTTCGCCCACGCCTTCCCGCTCGCGCTCAAGTCCGCCACCGCGCTCCGTGTGCCCGGCGCCGCCGCGTCCTTCCACGCGCTCGCCGCCAAGTGCGGCCTCTTTTGCAGCCCCTTCCTCGCCTCCGCGCTCATCGCGTCCTACGGCGCACGCGTCGTCGGCAGTGCTGGCGGCGCCGACTACAAAGTCACCCGCCGCCTGTTCGACGAATTGCCCGCCCGCAACGCCAAGCTATGGTTTTAGCTGCTTTGCTATTAAAGTATAAAGGTCACTGACTGTTTAGTTTTATACTTTTATGCTGTGATCTTTTAAGAAAAATCAGGCATACAATTCAGAAGTGTCATCGTTGGTTCACATCAAATTTTGTTCAGATGCAGTGGCCATTTATCCATGGAAAGGTAACAGGAAAAAAACATCCTTTTATTTTTTTTAGCATTTAGGAAAATTGAACATCTAACTTGACTAGGGTAATAACTCCAAACATACCAGAAAGGTGCTGTATGCAGCATATGGCATTACTATAAAAACTTTTATCTGACTGTAAATGCAGTTGAAACATTTATGTGGTGTTATATTAACCTTATTATGTGAATCCTGCAGAATCATGAAGTTCTCTTCTGGCGTTGGGGTGAATCAGGTGTACACGTACCATCCTCCATGACTTTTCGGAGGCCCTGGATCAATCTAAATTCCTTGGCTCTTGTTCCAAGACATTAGTGCTCTCTCCATTTTTTATGTCAAAAGATTCATAGGTTTGTTACTAATTGTTGACAACAACCATGCTAAACAGTTAAAGCATACATGGAACTAAGTTGAGACTGATACTAAGTGTCAACTCCGAAAGTTTATTTTTCTCAAACACACATGAGAGCTGTGTGTCATTATATTAAGAAGAAAGGAGGGGGCAAAAGCCCAAATACAAACACCCACACACCCCAAGAAGAGAAAACTAGAAAAGATCTCACCCTTAGGAAAAACAAAAGCGACGTCAACTTGGGCACGGGAGCCACCTTATTCAAAGAAGTTAACTTTGTACCATCTTACACACATTTCTTATGTCATTTTTCAATCTGATATGGCATGAAATATTCTTGAAATGCTAGTGTGAGTATTATCTTCATCAGCCAAAAGACTCTGTTCTGTGATAGTAATCAGTCTATTTCCTTTCTGGTAACATCATTTCCCATCAGCACACATGGTAAGTTGGTAAAGCATTTCAAAGAACAGTAGAGGCTATAGTGCTGTTGGCAGTGCACTTAGCTATATGTGTTGGTTTCCACAATCCACATTACAATCAGTAGGCGTTAATTTTACTGACCCAATTTGGCCAACTGCTGGAAAATCCATGAATGTTTCTACAAGCATCCTTTTCTACATCATGATCAGTCGGCATATGCTTTGCTGCCCTATTTAGTCGACATATCCTTTGCTGCCCTATCCAGTCGACAGATAGAAAGGCACTGAGATTAATATTTAGGCTTGCCCACTGAATTTGTTGATTCCTTCTGCTGTCTAAAATATATTTTATTGGGTCAGTTTTGATGGAATGGGGAGCTACCTTTAGCTTTGTAATGGAATTTCTTCAACCTTTAGCTGTTAGTGCATAGCGATATGATGCTAACTTTCACACATCTTTACCAAAAGCATCGTCAGTTACAAAAATGACAAAAATATATGGCTAGTCAAAGTTGGCGCATTAAGCAAGATCCTTAATATCTTTCCTGTTATCTTTCATTCATGTTATCTAGTGTTTGAAATAAATTATTGAAGAGTACGCTCTCACATAACTCCTACATTAGTGATGTTGGTATGTGTTTGAGGTGTGAAAATAGCAAGATAATTTTTATATGCATATTGTATGCTTTTTATATGGCTAGTCAAAGTTGGTGCATTAAGCAAGATCCTTAATATCTTTCCTGTTATCTTTCATCCATGTTATCTAGTGTTTAAAATAAATTATTGAAGAGTACGCTCTCACATAACTCCTACATTAGTGATGTTGGTATGTGTCTGAGGTGTGAAAATAGCAAGATATTTTTTATATGCATATTGTATGCTTTTGGAAAAGGATTTGAGGTATTATTTTTTTCCCAGTCACTATCCCAGGCCCTGGGATCAATACCAAGCACCTGAACCCATAAGTAGTTGGATGTTGATTCAAGGTCAGTGGCTATTTCTTAAGCACTTGAATGAGAGCAAATAATGCTTGAAAAAAAAAGGTTCTTATACTTTTAACATCTATAGATTATGCTAATACTTTGTATACTGCAGCCGGCCTGGTGTAGTGGTGAGAGCTGTCTCACTGAGTCACCAGGTCGTGGGTTCGAAGCAGCCTCTCCGCAGATTTTGCGGGGGAAAGGCTTGTCTCGGTTTATCCCTTCCCCAGACCCCACTCATGTGGGAGCCTCCGGCACTGGGTCTGCCCCCCTTTTGTATACTGCAGCCCATTATAGTATAAAATTGTTTTACCATTTATATATCTGCTCATATTTTTCTTCATGTTTATGACAATCATTTTCACTATCCTATGTGCTGGTTATAGCTTGAAAGTTTGAGAAGTCTTTATGATTTGGACAAACTTATATCAAACTATTATTTAATGATTCAATATTTCAACTGGACGAGATGATTCAGTATACATTGAGAAAAAAAATTACTGGTGTGAACTTTTTGGTAGCTTCAGTTAAGAAAAAACCACGAGTAGTAACATCAGGTATTAGGATTCTTATGAAATAAATAAAATTAAGTAGCATGGCTGTTGACGCACTAATTGGGATGGTACATTAATTTATCTGTACTTTTATGTGAGAACTTAGAAGCTAATAGGTGTTTGCCAATGTCTATTGCTCTTAGCCTTGATTTTTATTGAGTGATATGAATCATATGGATTCTGTAGTTACCTGGAAGGACACTTACCTAACATCCTATGGAGTCCCTCTCACATAGCTCTGCTGTAGCATTGTAGGTGGGCCAGTGTGGATCACTATTGTTTGTGGTGCTAGGCCCCATTTCAAGCAGCTTATTGGCTGATGTGTAAGTGATTCTATCAACCTAATTTCTCCAACAGTTCTTGTTTACCTAGTGCACTGGAAAACCTGAGATTGTTCTTATTTGTCTTGTCCACATGAATTTGTTGTATTTAGCTTTATAAATTGGATCGAGATCTTCATCATACACGTGCCCTGATAATGCTGTGGGCCACCTTTTTTTTTCTTTGCT
Organism: Miscanthus floridulus; assembly: GCF_019320115.1. Taxonomy (NCBI): domain Eukaryota; kingdom Viridiplantae; phylum Streptophyta; class Magnoliopsida; order Poales; family Poaceae; genus Miscanthus; species Miscanthus floridulus. Next base: position 3,015,665 of record NC_089581.1, on the reverse strand, counting down.
ACTGGACAACATTCTAGGCCTTATAAATTGTGGTCCTCTAAATTTCAATCATTAAATTCGCCTGTTTCGATCAGTACTTTTTCTGCACTAAAATCCTTGATTTGCTTCAAATATATGGAGAGTGCAACTTTGCTGATTCCATATACTCGGTCATGAACCATTGAACATAGAGTAGCTCATTGAGCCACTGACGTGCATGTAAATCCAACTGGCAGGAAGCAGTGTGTTAATAAAAGGGGTTTATATCAGCTGTTATTTAGCATGTGGGAGCCTGAGTGGGAAACAGGTGTATCAGATTTGCTCATGCAGGTCATCTTTCATGAACAGTTGAGCATAGCTTAAAAGCTTATCACTGTGCTTCTGAAAGCGAAACATTCTTGGTGTGCCCTCTTTGGTATGAAATGGTACAGCCGTACAGCCTAAGAAAAAAATGCTTTGTGCTGAACTGCTTGAAGTACTTTAGTATGCATTTTTCTTTTATTACTGCTCCTCTGCTTCACTTGTAGAATTCTAAGACTGTCTAAGTCTTTCATTTGCCTTCCTTACTTAGGCATAGCTTCTAGGCTTGGTAAGGTAATAGCTAGCAGGCACATTTGTTTTCTAAGATCAGCAGACACATTTTCTTGATAACTTTGCATATGAGCCATCCGTACACTTGTGTGGATTGCGTCAAGGATACTCAGGTTGATAGCCTTTATCTTTCGAAAAGCATATACTTTTCAAAAGGGTAATGATGATGCACACTAGATAAAGTGCTTCGTGTTCATCTATTCTGTTCTGCACCCTTTGCACAGTGTATTTTGTATTGTATGCCAACTTGTGTTAAATTGATCAATGATTGAGATAGCTAACCTGTTTTGGTCCACAAATTCATTCTGAACCCATTATTATTCAGTAGAATTTGTTAGTTCCTGTAGGAGAAATAGAATTGGTAGAATTGGATATTGTATTGCTGAGCCTCGTGGGCAGATTATATAGGAGTACGTTAGGGGTCAAGTAGCCTCCATTAGAGATACGGTAGGCCGGGATTACAAACAGTCCTAATATACCATGTCTGGAGATATCTCTATATACTCTAATGGTTCCCTTCAAAGAAAATAGCATATCTTTTGATGCTACATCCCTTAAAGCTCTGTAAAGTTTCTGTTTTATTACCTCATAAAACCCATATACGGAGCCTTATATTCCCACTTCACCAGACAGAACCTGCTACCCTTTTCCATTCTTATGCTACAGCTCTTTGGTACAATGGTATTGAATTCATCCTTTTCTTTGATACCTAATAAACATATCCTTGGGGACATACCTGAAACTTCTATCCAGAAGAGTGAATGCGTCACCCTTGGAAAGTGTATTCCATATAATTTAACGAATTAACGGCTTCTTTTTCTTGGAAAAGACAGGCAGTGAGATGAGCGTCAAGCAAGCACTACTACCAGCAGATGCAGGTGGACCACAGCACTGGCCAGTACCACGGATGGTTCCGCCTACCTTACCGTGCACGTCAGTCCACTTCTCATCATCCTCTGTACGTGCAAGTGCAGCTCCACTAGTTACCTTCCAAGTATATATACCAAGCCTCCTCACCTTGGAAGTCTGTGGCTCTTATAACCAGATAAGCAGAAGGCAGGTGATGCAAATGACCCGGCTGGAAGACCTGACACCTGCTCCATCCATGACGTTGCCCATTGAGCATTCCTCAAGGCCGACCCTGGGGTTTCCCCTGGGGACTGCTCTCCTGCTTCTTGTGATCTTTGCCCTGAGTGGCATGTTCTCATGCTGCTACCACTGGGACAGGATCCGCTCCCTCCTCTGGTCTCGGCATCCTGCCTTGTTCGAGGAGAGCGAGCACACGGCCATCTCCATCGCGTCATCACCGAGCAAGACGACTTCTGATCACAAGGTAAACTTCCGACCCACCTCATCCTAACATGCATGTTTCTGAATGCCCGAAAGATCATCACTGTTGCAAACCTGAGCTGAGAATCATATCTGCATCCTGTTTGCAGCTGGAGAAAGTGGGGAAAGAGTGCGGTCTGCCCGTTATTATGCCTGGGGACAAGGTTCCCAAGTTCTTCGCGAGGCCCTGCCCTCACTCGACGTGTTTGCCTGAGGCGCAGAAGGCTGAAGTTCCGTTGGAAACCAAGTGTTTGGATCATGAACCGTCTGTTAGTATCTGTATACATGAAAGCACAGTTAGCTGTTAGCGATTTATGATTGGCGGATTGAGTGTATATATGCTTGTTGGAAATTTGCAACCTTGCCTGCTGCCGACTGGGTGCCTAGGTAGCCATGCAATATTGCGGCAGGGGTAGTATTTGTTGGTGCCGTGCAGGTATGTTTTTAATACCGGAACCTATCGCGTTACCGGGGGCTAAAAGCAAAGCAGGGCAGAGGCACTATCACCAAGTGCTCTAAACCGGCCAGGATTCTCATTCACCATCAGCATCACCAAGGCCTTGTTTAGATCACCCCAAAATTTCAAGTTTTTTCACTCTCTCTCCATCACATCAATTTTTAGCCACTTGCATGGAGCATTAAATGTAGATAAAAAAAATAACTAATTGCACAGTTTAGTTGGAAATCACAAGATGAATCTTTTAAACTTAGTTGGTCCACGATTGGACAATATTTACCAAATAAGACGAAAGTGCTACTATTCATTAGGTTGAAATTTTCTTCAATCTAAACAAGGCCCAAGTGTGAGCAGAATGCAAAGTGCGTGTGACTCCAGCTGTTTACTTTTGACATGGCCATTATCGGCAGTTCTTGTGTACTACACCAGCATAGCATGTAGTACGTGGAAAATCTAAAAAATGCCTAGGACGATCATGAATGAAGCAAAAAAAAAAAAAAAAAAAAAAAGATGCATTGACATGCACTGAGGGTTGGAGCTGGAGCCAGAGGCAGGGGACAGCGGCCTAACATCAATCGTAAACAAGGACTGCCACTGAATCCGTGTCTCCGATGGCGGCCCGGCCCCGGCCGGCGGGATAGAAAAGCGATGGGCTGGGACAGCGGCCCAGCGTCAGGAGCACCAGGACGAGTGGACGACGGCTGGGTGGGGCTAATGCTGTAATGCAGGTGCAGCAGGCACGGGGCACATACAACAGCAGCTCGTGTTGCTCGTCCCTGCTGGCTGCTTGTCAGTTGTCAGCGTGTGACGTGAGTGTCCTTGGTCCAGCTTTTTTTTTTTTTGACAAAGGAACAGAATCCAGCTTTATACCCTTACTGTGTTTAGTTCCACTCCAAAATGTCAATTTTTTCAAGATTTTCCATCACATCGAATCTTTAGATGTATACATGAAGCATTAAATATAAATAAAACTAATTACACAGTTTAGACGAAATTTACGAGACGAATCTTTTAAGCCTAATTAGACTATGATTGGATACTAATTGCCAAATAACAACGAAAGTGCTACAGTGGCATTTCGCCAAAAAATTTGCCATCTAAACGGTACCTAAAGAAATCAGACAACTTTGTTACAGATGTTTAACATAAGACAACACATGTCCAACTTAAAACTCGACTCTAACGTTATTTGTGTTGGACATAATCTGTTGCTCCTATTCTCTTCTTGGTTGGAGACTGGTCGGCTCGGACGACCACTCTCTGTTGGAAGTTGGGACTGATCGGCTCTGCCGACCAGTTCCTGTAGCTGTAGCAGTATTGTAATAGCCAATAGGCCACCTCCAGTATATTAGTTGGTAGCTATTACATTAGCCATGTCTTGGTAGTGGGCTGAGGTAAGCTTTGTACTGTTAGGAATAGTTGATATACTCTGTACCTTAGGAGTAGATAGTTGGTATACCCTATATCTTAGGAGTAGGTAGTTAGTGTACCCTGTACCTTAGGAGTAGTGTACTTTTATACTCAGGAGTAGGTAGTTGGCCAACAACTATGTACCTGATAGAGGTACAGTTAGAGTTGTATATATTTCATCCGAAGGGCAATGAAATACTCAGTTCAGTTGCCACAAATCAAAGGGCAGGGCTTTGGTCGACGCTGGTGCTTGTGCTGAGTGTGTGTGCGCTGTTCTCAATCTCTTCTTCTACCTCTAGCCATTTATGAGTGAGTGTGTGTGCTGATAAGCTAGTTGCTTACCTGTGCAGGATAACTAGGGATCAACAAATGGTATTGGAGTCGTACAAGCACCGTCATCGGACTAACCGCTGGCGATGACGGACGGTTTGGAGATGGGTGACAGCAGCGGCGCTGCTGTGGTTGCCCAGCCACGATAGGAGATCATTGTGCGCACGGTGTAGGAGGTCAGCGGCACTAGTTGGCTAATGCTGACTCGCATCAACTATGGCGAATGGACGGTGACCATTCAGGTCAAGCTCAGAGCTCGACGGCTCTAGAAGACGACATGTCAGCGTTGGAAGCCATCCTTGTTGTTGTGCCCATAGAGTACAGGGAGTCGTTGGGGGCGAAGAGCTCTGCTAAGAAGTCGTGGGAGGCCATTGCGGCGATGCGTGTCGGTTCCGACCGCGCAAAGAAGGCGACAGCTCAGCTGCTGAAGTAGGAGTACGCCAACCTCAAGTTCAAGGATGGTGAGGCATTGGAGGATTTCTTCCTCCACCTGCAAACGCTCATCAGCAAGATGAGAAGACACGACGTCACCATTAAAAGGTCCTTGTTTGGTTTTGGTAATTGAGTGACAACCTAGGTGGACTAATTATGTTTATGTGAGATACACAGGTGATTAGTCCACAGGTACATGTGTATGAGCAACATATGCCATGGAGGTGAAAATGGCTTGGAGATGTTGCAAAGCTCACACATGTGATGATGAAGGAGCTTATTGCACATGAGACATGACATTGAGTCATGTGATCAAGGTGGAGAAGATCAAGACAAGACTTGGCTTGATGGACCGGTTGCAAGCGTGAAGGGCAAGTCGAAGGCTTTGGAGTGATGGACCGCGTGGCGGTGAAGCTTGAGCAAGACTTGGCGCCGATGGACGATGGCAACGGTGAAGAGCAAGTAGAGTAAAGATCGATGAACCAATATGATCATGTGATGATATGAAGTGGATCATATCATTATTGATCGTGTTGGTGCATGTGTTGCATCGACATTGAAGGAGATGGAATGGAATGCGCAAGGCAAAGGTATAACCTAGGGCATTTCATTTCACCGGTCATAGGTGTATAGAGAAGTTTATGACCGGGTTTAGGATAGATGGCCGTACTATCAAGAGGGGCAAACTTGTTTGCATATCGGTCATCTAGTGCCACTCGAGTGATCTAACTTTGCATTGTCGCTAGGATCGAGTGGCGTGGCAAGTTGAGTGGCTAACATCCTTTGGGAAATGATTATGAAAATGCTAACACACTTACACATGGTGGTGTACACTTAGTGGTGTTGGCACATTTACAAAGGCGGTGGTGTTTGCAGGGTTGAGATGGGTTTGGGTCTCTCTCTCTCCCTCCCGTCGAGCTTGCGAGGCGGGATTCGGTGCTTTCGGGAAAATGAAATGTCTATTTTCTATTGTGCCGGATGCAAGTTCTTGGTGGTTAGCACATTGGAGCAAGGGTGAAGAAGTTAGAAGTGAAAACGGGTTGGTCACGAAGATGCCGGCGTCGGTCAACTGACCGGACACTGGATCTGAATGCACCGGACGCTGGAAGGCTGCGTCCGGTCAGGCTGACGTACGGTGGCGCAGTAGCTGGAGAGTGACCGGACGCTGGCTGCGTCCGATCGCGTTCGACCGGACGCGTCCGATCATGCTCGGGAGCTTACTGGAAACGACCGGACGCTGGGGGTTCAGCGTCCGGTCAGTTGAGTGCTGCTGCGTCCGGTCAGGTCAAGTGACCATTCGAACCGGGACACGTGGTCGTCTATGGGCGACCGGACGCTGAGGTCCAGCGTCCGGTCAACACGACCGGAGCGTCCGGTCGGCCCGACCGTTGCCCAGTGAAGAGGTAACGGCTAGTTTAGCCCCTGGGGCTATAAATAGAAGTGGCCTTCGGCCATGGCTGGCGGAGAGCACCTCAAGGGACTTAGTGTCCATGCTTGTGAGTGCTTGGGAGCCCTCCATCACACATATACTTGATAGTGATCATTCGATTGTGTGAGTGAGCGATTCTAGTGCGATTGCATCGTGAGGTTGTATCGAGTGGCACTAGGTGATCGAGTTGCAAGCCGGTGGTGCTTGTTACTCTTGGAGGTTGCCACCTCCTAGATGGCTTGGTGGTGGTCTCCGTCGAAGCGCGCAAGAAGCTTGTGCGGCGCTCCGGATAAGTGCTTATGAGGGGCATTGTGCTCGCCCCGCGGGAGTCGCGAAGAGCAACTCTAGTAAAGCGTGTCATTGAGCTATCCTCACTCAAGGGGTAGGTTCTTGTGGCGCCCGACGTGCGGGCTTAGCGGGTGATGCTAATTAGCCGCCGAACCACCAAGTGAGCGGTCGACACAACAGGGACTAGCGTGTTGGCAAACACGTGAACCTCGGGAGAAAAATCATCGTGTCAACCTTATTCTTCCCATTGGTTTGCATCCCCGTTACACAAGCTTGCAATTACTTTTATATATATTAAGCTTGTGTAGTTGCTCTTGTAATTAGATAGCTTGTGTAGCTTGCTAATTACCTTCTTGCTTGTGTAGCATAGAAGTAGCTCCCTTGCGTGGCTAATTTGGTTTTAGTAACCTTGTTAGTCACATTGCTTAGTTTGTGTAGCTAAGTATTTGAGCTCTCTAATTAGGCATTGGTTGTCTTGTTATTGAGCATTGCTAGTGAGCTTAGTTAGCTTTGTGCTTTTGCTTACTAGCATGTGTAGGAGCTCCCTTGTCACTTAAAGTACTAGTGGCATAGGTTTGTGTAACCTTGCTCCTAGAATTGTTTAGGAGAGCTCTAGCTAGCCCGGCACCTTTATTGCTTATTGTTATCTTTGCAAGGTGCTAGTGAACATATATAGTGGGGTATAGTCTTGGCTAGACCGATAGTTTTAATTCCGCATTTGTATCGGTTAGCCGACGCAATTAAGTTTTAGAAAAGACTATTCACCCCCCCCTCTAGTCGCCATCTCGACCCTTCAACCATCAATGAAGAAGAGGCGATATCCAAGTACCTTCACTCCGTACCGGCGAAGTACATCTAGATTGCTCTCTCCATATAGACGATGCTAGACTTGTCCACCCTCACCATTGAGGATGTGATAGGTCGTCTTTGGACGATGGACGAGCACATGGAGCAGGCTATAGCAATGATGGGCAGCGATAAGCTGCTGCTGACAGAAGATGAGTGTGCTACCCGGATGAAGGAGAAGAAGTCCGGGGAAGCCTCCTCCAGTCGCGGTGGTGATGGTAAGCACCATGGCAAGGCTTCTTTAGAGAATAAAAAGAAGAAGGTCGACCCCAATGCCTACCGGCGCTGTGGGAAGACGGGCCATTAGGCAAAGGAGTGCCCAAATCGCAAGTAGGAGAAGAAGGCTGAGGCTCATCTGGCGTAGGCTAATGATGATGATGAGGCCACTCTTCTGATGGTGATGTTCTATGCATTGTACAATGTTGAGGCCAAGGAGAAGGGAGAGGTGATGGCGGTAGAAGGGCCTAGGAAGGCTCTGAAAGCTATCAACCTCGACGAATCATGCACCCAAGTCCACTCAGACGTGTGGGCGGTGAGCAGGAGCAGCGGTGGTACCTGGACTCCGGTGCCAGCAACCACATGACAGGCTCCAAGGTAGTCTTCTCCGAACTCAATGAGGACATGACTGGCATGGTGAAGTTCGGTGACATCTCAAGGGTGGCGATCCGAGGGTGCGGCACCATCATCTTCAAGTGCTAGAACAACGAGCACCACACGCTAATGGATGTATATTACATTCCGCAGTTGTGTTCAAGCATCATCATCATTGGCCAGCTGGATGAGCGCGATAGCGAGGTACTGATCAAGGACGGCGTCCTTAGGATCAGAGACTGGGAGCAGCGGCTTCTTGCCAAGGTGAAGAGGTCCCAGAATCGGCTGTACCTGCTCGACCTCAAGGTGGAGCAACCCATCTGCTTGGCTGCACGGTGCACGGAGGAGCCATGGCTATGGCATGCTCAGTATGGATATCTTAGTTTCGATGCTCTTGGTCGGCTGGAGAAGATGGTGACTGGGCTGTCTCACATCAAGCAAGTAGGCGAGTATCGACACGAAATTTTGTCCCGTGCCGAGGGCACATGAGTAAGCCAAAAGGGTCCGCTCGATGGAGCTACAGATCCACCTAGCTTCAGCACAGGGATGGTTGATCCTACGCACTCCTCCCAAGATATGCCAGTTATTTTGATCCTACAATTAACAAGGAGAGAAAACTAATCAGTAATTTAAGGTAAAACATGCCGGTGTTGCCAAACAGTCCCGAATGTGCGGCTCTGAGAGCCGATATGGAAGGAAATCGACTAAATAGCCGATTTTAGCATACTCATAAAGATAAATCAATTTAAGCTCATGGAAGGTGAATTGGTTATCGCTCAGGATAGATCTCGTTATTTAGACAAACATTAGTCAATGGCAAGAGGATGTCAACAATGATTAGTTTATGCTAAGCCAATGACTGCAAGTAACTGAATCCCTTTTGTATAAATAAAATAGCTCATCGTCATTGAACCATTTAATAAAGATAAATCTAATGAATATATTAGATCTCATCTATCGCTATGAGCCTATGACTAGTGGGGCATGAGGCAGAATCATGCAGGTCGTAGAAACAACAATAGATTCGACAACCCTAACTTATTACTAATATCAGTGGGCCATGAGGCAGAATCATGTAGGTCGTAATACAATAATAAGACCATGGGGTAACACATCTTTCAACCTATCTTTACTTCAACGGTCTCGTGACATGAACTGTTCATGAAAAGCACTCGATATCGGCTAAAACAGCCAATTCAGGCATAGCGCATAGTTAAGGTCATGCCCTATCAGGAATAGATCTACTAAATAATGATCCCCACTCTACGGTGCTAACAGTGGGGTGTGAGGTAGAATCACACGGGCCGTGATAACGGGCCATGGAATGGTTTTTATTAGCCAATAGATCTACTCAAGATCAGACATGCCTTAACCGCACACTTTGCACGATCAAGATTGGCATAAAACAACCGATAAAATATAACTCATCATTTAAAGTACAGATTAGATCAAATTTAGATTAACAAACGATGGGTTAAAAAAGATATAATACCGATCTAGATCAATCCCAATCGAGCGAAGTGATATTATTATAATTAAATAAATAATGAAAGCAATAAGTAATATCGGTAATTTAATCAATCTATCCGAAGGAACGCCACCCTTAGATAGAGCCGATAACTTGACCTTGATCTAGTTCTAGCAGTGGAGGTCGACCGGATCAATACAGCCGTACTTGAACTAGACAAGAGTCGATAACTAGCTTATACCAATATCGCAGTGGAGGTCGACCGGATCGATGCAGTCGTACGAACAGAAGTATAAGCCATGACGGTACTTACAGACAAGCAGTGGAGGTCGACTAGATCGATGCAGCCATACTTGGGAGCTTTCGAGTCCCTGTGATTCTTCTTCTAAATTTTGGTGTAAACAGCGAGCTATGTGATAGCTGCCTAGCCAAGAAGCAAAGAAGGCTACCGTTCCTGAAGATGGTGAAGTACCATGCGACAGAGACCCTCGAGCTGGTCCATGGTGACCTCTACGGGTCGATCACGTCGGCGATGCTTGGCGGGCGCAAGTACTTCATCTTGCTGGTGGATGACTGCAGCCGGTACATGTGGCTGTAGCTTCTGACCAGCAAGACCAAGGTGGTGGAAGCGATCAAGAAGTTCAAGGCATGTGCGGAGGCGAAGAGCGGTAAGAAGCTGCGCGTGCTACAGACTGATCGTGGCGGTGAATTTACTTCGGTGGAATTCACTACGTACTGTGTGGATCAGGGCATGGTGCGACACCACACCACGCCGTACTCGCCACAACAGAATGGCATGGTGGAGCAGCAGAACTAGACGGTGGTCGGCATGGCTCGATCCATGATGAAGGCTAAGAAGATGCCGGTGGAGTTTTGGGAAGAGGCGGTAACCACAACGGTGTTTATCTTCAACCACGCGCCCACCAATGCCCTGAAGGGCAAGACACCATTCGAGGCCTTGACGCTGAGCACATGGTGCTCAAGCTGCGCAAGGCGCTCTATGGGCTATGATAGGCCCCTCAGGCATCAGCGTGTATGTGGATGACTTAATCATCCCTAGAGCATGAGAAGAGGACATAGACAGTTTTAAGCATGAGATGATGGCTTGTTTCAAGATGAGCAATCTCGGCATGCTCTCCTACTACCTCAGCATCGAGGTGAGGTAGGGGAAGCAGAGCATCTCCCTGAGTTAGCGTGCCTACATGGAGAAGCTACTAGAGCATAACGGCATGGTGGAGTGCAAGCCGTACGTGACTCCGATGGAGGAGCGGCTGAAGCTAAGCAAGTATAGCACTGCTACAAAAGGTGGACGCGATGCGCTACTAGAGTATCATTGGCTAGCTACGCTACCTCACTCATACCTGACTGGACACTACGTTCATAGTTGGGTATGTCAGCCATTTCATGGAGAACCCACGCGAAGATCACTGGTCGGTAGTGAAAAGGTTACTGCGCTACGTCAAAGGGACGCTTGATCAAGCGATCATCTTCCCCAAGAGTGGTGGCAAGGGAGGGTTACGACTCATGGTGTTCAGTGAGGCACCCCCAAGGCAAAGGAAGGTGAGCTAGAGCTCACTATTTTCAGCGATGCGAACATGGTGGGCGACATTGATGGGTGACGGAGCACCTCCAGCGTGCTTGTCTTCCTTGGAGCGGCCCCCATGGCTTGGCAATCGCTGAAGCAAAAGATTGTGGTGCTGTCGACGTGTAAGGCGGAGTACGTCGTAGCGGCCATAGTGGTGTGCCAGGCTGTCTGGCTACGCTGGCTGCTGGGTGAGCTGACTGGCGAGGAAGCTCACCCACCAGCTCTGATGGTGGATAACTAGCCTACCCTCACCCTCGCTAAGAACTCTATCCTCCACGACCGGAGCAAGCACATCAACATCAAGTTCCACTTTCTTTGGGACTGCATCGATGGAGGATAGATCACCATCGAGTTTGTCGAGACCGACAGATAGCTCGCTGACATCCTCACCAAGTCACTCGGACGCCTACTGTTCATGGAGCTGAGGAAGATGATTGGCATGGATGAGGTCAAGACATCGGGCTAGCAACAGGATTAGGGAAAGAATTGTTAGACATAATCTACTTCTCCTATTCTCTCCTTGGTTGGAGACTGATCGGCTCGGACGACCACTCTTTGTTAGGAGTTGGGACTGATCGGCTCTGTCGACCAGTTGAAAGGTCCTAATGGCTAGAAGGGGGGGTGAATAGCCTAATAAAAATTTCTATAACAACACTTAACCAAATGGTTAGACAATTATGAGGCGAAGCGAGTGTTGCGCTAGCCTATTCAAAATGCAAGCCACCTACCATAATTCTAGTTTAGATGGTGTCAATTCACACAAGAGCAATGACACTACCCTATGTTAGTGTGCTCTCAAAGGCTAACTAAAGAGCCACACCAACCAAGCATGCAAGCTCTCACAACTAGCTACACTAAAGAGCTTGTCAACTAGTTTGCGGTAAATTAAAGAGAGTGATCAAGAGGGTTATACCGCCATGTAGATGAATGAACCAATCAATCACGAAGATGAATAATAATGATGATCAATCACCTTGGAATCAATGATGAACACAATGATTTTTACCGAGGTTCACTTGCTTACCGGCAAGCTAGTCCTCGTTGTGGCGATTCACTCACTTGGAGGTTCACGCGCTAATTGGCTTCACACGCCAAACCCTCAATAGGGTGCCGCACAACCAACACAAGATGAGGATCACACAAGCCACGAGCAATCCACTAGAGTACCTTTTGGTGCTCCGTCGGGGAAAGGTCAAGAACCCCTCACAATCACCACGATCGGAGCCGGAGACAATCACCACCTCCGCTCGATGATCCTCGCTGCTCCAAGCCGTCTAGGTGGCGGCAACCACCAAGAGTAACAAGCGAAATCCGCAGCGAAACATGATCACTAAGTGCCTCTAGATGCAATCACTCAAGCAATGCACTTGGATCACTCCCAATCTCACTATGATGATGAATCAATGATGTAGATGAGTGGGAGGGCTTTGGCTAGGCTCACAAGGTTGCTATGTCAATGAAAATGTGCGAGAGAGTACCCTTGAGCCGGCCATGGGGCTATAAATAGAGCCCCCATCAAATAGAGCCATTATACCCCTTTACTGGGCAAAATGCGCTCTGACCGGACGCTCCGGTCAAACTGACTAGACGCTGGCCCTCAGCGTCCGGTCGCCCGATGGACGCCACGTGTCATCTCCTTCAAACACTGTTCGTCATATCCCAACGGTTATGACGCTGACCGGACGCTTCGATCAAAACTGACCGGACGCTGAAGCCCTAGCGTCCGATCGTTTCCAGTAAGCTCCCCGAGGCATGTTTTTGCGACCGGACACGTCCGGTCCACCTTGACCGGACGCAGCCAGCGTCCGGTGCTCAACCCTAGCCTACTGTGCCGTCTGACAGCTCGACCGGACGCAGCCTTTCAGCGTCCGGTCGCTGAGTGACCCAGCGTCCGGTCAGTAGACCGACGCCAGCATCATTTCAACCAACTCCATTTCAACTCTAACTTCTTCACCCTTGCTCAAATGTGCCAACCACCAAGAATTTTGCATCCGGCGCAATAGAAAATAGACATTTCATTTTTTCAAAAGCGCTAAATCCCGACCCAAACCCATCTCAACCCTACAACCACCTTGTGCACATGTGTTAGCATATTTTCACAAATATTATCAAGGGTGTTAGCACTCCACTAGATCCTAAATGCATATGCAATAAGTTATAGCATCTAGTGGCACTTTGATAACCGCATTCCGATACGAGTTTCACCCCTCTTAATAGTACGGCTATCAAACCTAAATGTGATCACACTCTCTAAGTGTCTTAATCACCAAAACAAAATAGCTCCTATGGTTTATACCTTTGCCTTGAGCTTTTTGTTTTTCTCTTTCTTCATTTCAAGTTTAAGCCCTTGATCATTGCCATGCCATCACCATTGTCATGCTATGATCTTCATTAGCTTCTTCTACTTGAAGTGTGCTACCTATGTCATGATCACTTGATAAACTAGGTTAGCACTTAGAGTTTCATCAATTCACCAAAACCAAACTAGAGCTTTCACCAGTTCCTGTAGCTATAGCAGTATTGCAATAGGCCATCTCTAGTACATTAGTTGTTAGATATTACATCAGCCATGTCTTGGTAGTGGGCTGAGGTAAGCTTTGTACTGTTAGGAGTAGTTGGTATACTCTGTACCTTAGGAGTAGGTAGTTGGTATACGTTGTACCTTAGGAGTAGATAGTTGGTGTACCATATATCTTAGGAGTAGGTAGTTGGTGTACTCTTGTACTCAGGAGTAGGTAGTTGGCCAACAACTATGTACCTGATAGAGGTATAGCTAGAGTTGTATATATTCCATCCGAAGGGCAATGGAATACTCAGTCCAGTTGCCACAAATTAAAGGGCAGGGCTTCGGCCGACGCTGGTGCTTGTGCTGAGTGTATGTGCGTTGTTCTTAATCTCTTCTTCTATCTCTAGCTATAGTGAGTAAGTGTGTGTGCTAGTAAGCTAGCTGCTTACCTATGCAGGGCAGCTAGGGATCAACAATTTAGCTCTCGAAATGAAGCAAAGGAATTCATAGCCACCGTTTCTAGTGCCCAAGACACTCCGCGAGTAGGCCTTAATTTGGTGAGACTTGCTAGCGTCTAGATATCTGATTCAAGGAGCTAACGTTGGAGAGTGCTCCCGCGTCCGCGCCTGATACACCCAACTCTCTCGCCCGCACCTATCCCGCTCTAGAGGTCGCGTGGGCCCACGCATGTGTGGGGACCACCCCGAGCTCGCTCCGTTTCACGCACCCGAAAGCACATAGCAGCGGCTGCAGCAACGCCACCAGCAGGCGCGCACGGTGAACCACAGCGGCACGATGACCTAAGGCGACGTAGTAGCAGCAACAACATGTGCTTCCTCGAGATCTACTTTTCAAACATCCAAATTAAACACTTGCACCATACGTCTGAAAATAGATAAACACTTGAAACATGTGTGTATACCCATAGCAACATGTGCAACACCAGATCTACTTTTAAAAATATCCGGATGCAATAGTTTCAACATACAAAAAAAGATAGATGAAACACTTGAAACATGCATCTAAAACACTTGCAAAAAAACACCTAAAAATATTTGAAAAAGCAAACATACGCAACATCCAAATTAAATACTTGCAACATATATGTGAAACATATGCAACATCTAAATAAACACACTTTTAACATACGTATCAAAAACGGATGGAACATTGGGAACAGATGCTTGCAACATATATGTACAAAACATTGCAACATCCTGATCTACTTTTACAACATCCATATGAAACACTTGCAATATACCTATGAAATACCCAAAACATTTGAAACGTACATTTGCAACATACGTTTTTAGCGCAAAATCTCTTTGCTGCTTGGGAGAAATGGAGGCTCGCCGGCATGTGAAGTTCATCGATGTAGAGCTCGCTGGTGGCGCGGAGCGACCGGCTAGGGGCACGATAGTCGTCGAGCACGGCCGCCGGAGCGGAGCCGCCCTCCGTTTCTTCAACCCTGGCGATGGAGCTTCATATTGTCGGCGGACCGACCAAGGGACACCGCATCCTTGGAGAGGACCAGGCAGGGGGCAGTTGCGGACCGGCAGAGGGCGCGATGGGGCGGCGGTCGAAGCAGAGCTACCCTCCATTTCTTCGAGCCCGGCAATGGAACTTCGCATCGTCGGTGGATCGGCCAGGGGACACCGCGACCTT